>NW_024068533.1:0-131249 GCF_009389715.1 Phoenix dactylifera | reverse complement strand
ATAAACTAAATCCAGACGGTAGTCGCAGATGGTAGGTGCCACAGCCACAGCAGCAACTTTTGCCCCGTTGCCAACCCGAAGGGTTACCGCACCTTCCGCCAGCCTTCTACTTTCCTTTAGACCCTGCATGGTATGCACAAATGAGCACTAGAACCAAAATCTATAACCCAACTAGAAGTAGAAGAAATCGTTAGATTAGTTTCAATTATGAGCAAGTCTATACCTTCTGAAGGTGTGTCACCTTTCTTGTTTTTCAGGCTCTCGAGGTATGAAGGACAGTTTTTCTTCCAGTGGCCGTCAACATTGCAGTGGAAACATTTTCCTTTGTCATTAGCCTTTTTCTTTTGAACTTCCTTCTTCGGCTTTTTGTCTTTCTTCTGCTTCTTAGCAGGCTTCTTTTTCTTCCAAGTAGACTTTCTCTTGGAACCAGAAGTCAGCTCAGCAGTAAGGACATTGCCCCTTGAACCTTTCAAGGCTCCCTCAGCAGTTACCAACATGTTGATTAGTTCAGTCTTAGTGCATTCAATCTTATTCATGTGGTAGTTTACTATAAACTGACCAAATGAATCAGGAAGTGACTGTAGGATCAAATCCACTTGTAATTCCTTGTGCATGTCCATACCGAGCTTCTCAAGCTCCTCTAGGTCCTTGATCATGGTCAGACCGTGATCATGGACAGACTGCCCCTCGCGCATCTTCGCTTTGAAAAGCCTCTTGGACACTTCAAAACGAGCTGTGCGACTCTGCTCACCATACAACTCTTGCAGGTGTGCCAGTATGTCCCTAGCAGTCTTCATATTTTCATGCTGGCATTGGAGTTCATTAGACATGGATGCCATCATATAGCATTTTACTCTAATGTCATCATCCAACCACTTTTATGCATCTCACGCTGAACGTCAGTAGGACGTGCTGGTAGTGTGGAGATATCTGAATTGAGTATGTAGCCTATTTTCTCACAGTCCAAAACAATTTTGAGATTTCTAAGCCAGTCTTTGTAATTGGTTCCGGTCAGTCGGTTGGTCTCAAGAATACGGGTCAAAGGGTTTGAAGCCGACATTGTATCTGCAGAGAGTAAAGATTCTAGTTAGACTTTTGTACTTGATCCTAATCTGTTCTAAGGTCTTTTAGAACAAATGTAACTCCCACTATTTTCTCGAATCCCTCACACTCCCCTGGTAGGGAAACGAAAATCCCACACGACTAGGGTTTCTAGTGGGTACTGCGGTCCCACCGATTTACATGCCACCTCACCTAACAGTTATTGGTGACACATAGATGGATGAGTGTACAACTCTTGTACAATGCTTCTCAAGCATGTTGCAGTGTAACTTGGTCTCTAAGCCATGAAGACCTCACCTAACAGTTATTGGTCCCATTTCTTAGTTAAGTCAGACCCACCGTATAACCGTAGGAATAAAGTCGTCATTGGGTCCTCACCTAACAGTTATTGGTGCCCAACCCCACCTTTACCCTACAACATCTCATATCTATAGAGAGGTCCAGCCCCCCGATGCAATTTGACCACTGTGTCCAGCCGAGACAAATCAACATCAGAAAGGCCTTAGCAGCTCTACTACAGTGGAAGACCTATTGACTTAACATTGGTTAATCAGGTCTTAGTGTTTGCAACTTGAGCCCTTCATAAGAGGTAATCGAACAATTGGCCAGGTAAGCAGGTGGGAGGCTCCCCTTACTCAGAGAGTAAGGTCCTAATTAAGTAACCACCTTTCATGCTTTCCTAGACACCAATTAGATCAATTAATCTAATATGACTTGCTCATGTCGGTTCACTCTCGACTTGATTGAGGAGGTTTTGATTTATGTCTCAATTGGGTTTGCTACATCACATGTAAACCTATCTATCCGACTCGCATTCACATCACATGCAAACGGCACATCACAGGCAGTTATAATCGCAGCATCAAATTAAAGTTAAACTTTAAATAGGTGATGATCATGGATTCTAGTTAGGTCGTATTACAAGCACATGCACGTCAATCGATCAAATGGTCTTCAACTCTTGAATTGGTTCCAAGCCTCCTTGATTCGATCCTTGATCAACTCTTGATCCCATCGCCATCAACCGCTTAGATCACCTTTCATCTCATGCCTTTGCTTCAACTTGATCGTTGATGTACATCACATCACAGAAATACAACCAGATGTAAAATAATAATTAAATAAATTTCATCCCCTTTCAGGAGGCACGCAGGCCTCTCAAAACATCAAATAAGATGCATGCAAGCATCTGAAAAATTACATGACATCACAGATCACATCGCAGGTCATTACATTTGATACCGAAAGGGTTTGAATCCTATGATCATCACCATATGCAACAATTATAATTTTCAGATCTGAAAACTAACTGATTATATCATGACATAGGTCGCTGATCATGCTAATCATGATTCTAAACTTTGTAATCCCATTAACAATGCAATTAGAATCATCTTTTTATCACATAAAAATCAGCATGCAAAAATCAGCACCCTGAAAAATCTGCATGCAGAATTTTTCAGCATGCATGATCATTCAATTTTCAGATCTAATAAGCCTTTAGATATTTAATTCTTACCTTAATCTACGAAGCCTAGGCTCTGATACCACTGTCGGGAACCCGCCCATGCCGCTGATATTTCAAAAATTAAATCAGATGGCAGCGGAATCGGCATAAACGGGATCGACATTCATCGCATGAACGCTGTTTCTAGACCGTTCGTAGTTAGATAAGAATTAATAAATTTAAAACCTTTAGGGAGATCAGATCTTCACCTTGTGCGGGTAGATGATCACCGCAAACTGATGATCGTGGTTTTAGGATGAAGGTTCATTTGAAGCCGTTCAAACGTCCGGCCTCTACGGGTATCCACACGAAGCAGAGGACCGATCAAAGCTTTCTTGTCTTCCCGGGGTGCTAGCTCCCTTGCAAAGACTTCTTTTGATGGCTGATCTCCTCTCTTTCAATCAACCCTTGATTGTGCTTGAGAGGAGGAAGAAGAAGGATGAAGAAGAGGAAGAAGAAGAATCCCCACGCAGCCTTCTTTCTTTTCCCTGCGTTGGAAGGAAGAAGGGAGGAAGAGGATGCCGCCAACACTTGGAGTTCTTCTTCCCTTGCTTGCGGCTGAAACCAAAGGAGAGGGAGAGGGTGGCCACGGCTCAAGAGGGAGAGGCTTCAATGCTTCTAGGGCGCCGGCCTCATAAGCCCTTTTATAGCCATCAAGGGCTCCTCCAAAGTAGGAGCCCTAGATGACTTTCCAAAAAGGGGGGGGGGGGGCGCCGGCCCCTCTCTTCATGCCGCACACAAGGAGAGGAGGAGGGGCGTGATCCCTCCTTCTTGTGATGCCCTAATCCTCCTCTAAGGAGGATTAGGTGTCCCTCTTATGGCTAAGTCCTAATCCTATTAGGCTTTAACCAAATCATGAATCAATTGGGTTCAATCCATGCTAGTCCTAATCCAATTAGAACTTGAATGAACCATGACTCAATTGAACTCTTCAATCCTAATCCAATTAGGAGTCATGTTGATTCATTAGATTAATAATTAATTAGGACTTAAGGAATCCTAATCCAAATAGGATGTATTTAATTTTAGTCCTAATCCAATTAGGACTCTATTTGAATCCGAAGTCCTAATCCAATTAGGATTTCTAGGAATCCTACTCCAAGTAGGAATCCAATTTTAATTCAAAATTCCTAATCTCATTAGGATTGTAGGAATCCTATTCCAAGTAGGAATCCCAGTCCTACTCCAACTAGGATTCCCAGTCCTAATCCAATTAGGACTCTAGGAATCCTACCCGAAGTAGGACTCTTGTTTCAAGTCCAATTAATTAATTTTCTTTGTTCCTTCTTCAACTTCTTATCAATCAAATTGATTACTTGTGATTTCTAATCACGATTTCAACCATCGGATCGGTCAATACTTCTAGTGTGTGTGACCCCATAGGTTCTATTCTGACTGGTAGTGAGATATATTGTGATCTCTATCACTATATCATTGAAAACTCCTTTCAATGGGTTGGAACGATTCCAACTCAACTCATTAGGGTTTATCGATCATCGAGATAATCCCTGTGAGTCCCACCATCCACCAGTGACACCTAGCAGCATGTAGTGGCTACCCAGCAGAATAGAATGATGAACCTCTAGGTGCAGTTAACATGTGATACAGTCCTACTATCGTGGATCCCTACAGAACGGAGGTCATGGACAACTCGTCAAACCCCATCGTCTGTCATATGTCAAGATTTATTCGACTTGAGTTCGATAGCGGAAAACTCTTTTTCCACTTTATATTACTGCCCCGGCCAAGGTCTTAGAACTCAGTCTAACAAATCACATAGGATCACTCCTCTTCTATCAAGGTCGATAGATTCCTTATAGGTGCATACCCTACTCCTACAGTGAACTTACTGCAGCCAATCTACACTGCATGGACCCATATGGCTAGAGACCATGTATGTGTGCAGTCAAACTACAATAACCTCACTGTGAGTAGCCGAAGCACCGCAGGTCAAAGGACCAGTCACACTACTACAACATCAAACAAGTCACTGACGAGTG
Source organism: Phoenix dactylifera (assembly GCF_009389715.1). Lineage (NCBI taxonomy): Eukaryota > Viridiplantae > Streptophyta > Magnoliopsida > Arecales > Arecaceae > Phoenix > Phoenix dactylifera. The sequence continues at coordinate 126,680 of NW_024068533.1, read as the reverse complement.
GATAGACATCCAAGTAACTTCTTGTCTTGGTCACGCTCAGTACCCTTGTTCTCTAACAAGCACCTGCACTATCACTTCAGTGTCCCTACACTGTGGACTCAAGTCTCGTCCATCCAGAAGGAAAGTGATCTGTGCACTGATCGGATCGATCACCGTCCTCGTGATGATCCATTGATCAGGAGCATTTAGAAATTAATCACCAATGATACATGGCTCAAATTCTCAACTCTTGAGAATATGTATCATCATCTTATTAATTCCTTGGACGATTCATAGACACATAAATAATATGAATGAAAAGATGCCTTTTATTTATTCAATAATAAACAGTCAAGTACAAAATTATGTCCCTAGAATCAACAATGTGTCAGCCAAATTGGCTTCTAGGGCATACATCTAATAGAGTGGAGTGGTAACCTATGAAGACAATGGAAAAGAACTTATCATGGAAAAGGGTAAAATCTATATAACTCCATCCATATTTATAGAAAATATTTTATTAGTTAATGGTCTGAAACATAACTTGCTTAAATCAATTTTGTGATAAAGGTCTTAAAGTCACATTTGAAACCTCAGTATGCATAATTACAAATTCTAAAGATAATAGCATTGTACTTATGGAAAATAGGCATGAAAATATTTATATGGTAGATCTTCATGATTTAGACAAGAAAAATGGATTATGCTTAATTACTAATGAAGAAAGGAAAAGTGAAACAAGTTGGCTTTGGCACCGTAGACTAGGACATGCTAGTATGGACTTAGTATCAAAACTAGTCAAGAAGGATTTGATAAAAGATGTGTCAAAATTGATATTTGAAAAAGACAAAATCTGTGAACCATGCTCATTAGGAAAGCAAATAAAATCATCCTTCAAATCAAAGAATATAGTATCAACCACTAGGCCCTTTGAACTCATACACATGGATCTATTTGGGCCTACTAGAACTGCAAGTTTTGGAGGAAAAAACTATGGACTAGTTATAGTAGATGATTTCTCAAGATATATATGGGTTTCATTTCTTGCACATAAAAATGAAGCATTTTCAGCATTCTTGAAATATTATAAAAATATCATAACTGAAAAGAAGCTCACCTTAATTGCAATTCGAAGTGATCATGGAACTGAATTTGAAAATCAACACTTTGAAGAATTTTGTAATGAAAATGGTATCTCACATCAATTTTCAGCACCTAGAACGCCTCAACAAAATGGAATTGTTGAAAGAAAAAATAGGACCTTGGCAGAAATGGCACGCACGATGTTATGTGAGTCAAATCTTCTAAAATACTTTTGGGCTAAAGCTATAAGTACTGCTTGCCATATTTTAAATCGTGTTTTAATACGACCTATAACCAAGAAAACTCCTTATGAACTTTGGAAGAATAAGAAGCCAACTGCTAAATATCTTAGAGTATTTGGATGTAGATGTTTCATTTTAAACAATGGCAAGGAAGATCTAATAAAATTTGATGCCAAGTAAGATGAAGGTATCTTTTTAGGATACTCTACATCTAGCAGGGCATACAGAGTGTTCAACAAAAGAACTCTTGTAGTTGAAGAGTCAATTAATATCATTTTTGATGAGTCTGATAGTGAGTCTCCTAGGAGAGAAAATACTTTTAATGATGATGCAGGAATTATTGAGTTTGAAAAATTGAATCTTAATGACATGCCAAATCAAGAAAAGGAAGATGATCGTGTGCCACCACAATCTCAAGATTTGCCAAAGAAATGAAGGTACGCACATGAACACCCTAAAGATTTAATCATTGGTGATCCATCTCAAGGGGTAAGAACTCGATCCTCTCTTAGAAATTTAAATGACTATCTTGCTTTTGTTTCACAAATAGAACCTAAGACTTATAAAGAAGCTGAAAATGACATAAATTGGATTAATGCTATACAAGAAAAATTAAATCAATTTAAAAGAAGCAATGTTTGGACATTAACTGAGAGACCAAAGCATAATTCTGTAATTGGTATAAAATAGGTTTTTAGAAATAAATTAGATGAAAATGGGGTTGTTTTAAGAAATAAAGCTAGACTTGTAGCTAAAGAATACAATCAAGAAGAAGGGATAGATTTTGAAGAAACATTTGCTTCCGTGGCTAGATTAGAAGCTATTAGATTACTTCTAGCATTTGTATACTTCATGGACTTCAAATTATATCAAATGAATGTTAAAAGTGCCTTCTTAAATGGTTATATAGAAGAAGAATTGTATATAGAGCAACCGTCTGGTTTTGAGAATCATGAATTTTCTGATTATGTATTTAGATTACATAAGGCACTATATGGATTGAAACAAGCACCTAGGGCATGGTATGATCGACTAAGCAAATTTTTGTTAAATAATGATTTCAGTAGAGGAAATGTAGATAAAACACTTTTTCTCAAGAGAAAAGACAAAAATTTGCTAGTAGTACAAATATATGTAGATGACATAATTTTCGGTGCTACTAATGATAGTCTTTACAAAAAATTTACTGAATTAATACAAGGAGAATTCGAGATGAGTATGATGGAAGAACTGAATTTCTTTCTGGGATTGCAAATCAAACAAACTAAGGAAGGCATCTTTATTCATCAAACTAAGTACACAAAGAAAATATTAAAGAAGTTTGGAAATGAAAATCACAAGGAAATAAGCACCCCAATGAACCCCACTAGTAAGCTAGACAAAGATGAAAAAGAAAAAAGTGTAGATATGAAGCTCTATAGAGGCTTAATTGGATCTTTGCTTTACCTTACTGCTAGTAGGCCAGACATAGTATTTAGTGTGAGAATATGTGCTAGATACCAATCAGATCCTAAGGAGTCACATCTAAGTGCTGTCAAAAGAATCTTTAGATATTTGAGAGGAACCACAAACATAGGATTATGGTACTCTAGAGACTCTTGTCTAGATTTGCTTGCATATTCTGATGCAGATTTTGCTGGATGCAAATTAGATAGGAAGAGCATTAGTGGAACATGTCAATCTTAGGAAATAACTTAGTATCATGGTTTAGTAAAAAGCAAAAATTCAGTAGCATTGTCAACGGCTGAGGCTGAATATATAGCTGCCGGAAGTTGCTGTGCTCAAGTACTATGGCTCAAGCAACAACTAGAGGACTATGAAACTAAACTAGATAACATTCCTATAAAGTGTGATAGCACTAGTGCCATTAACCTTACCATAAATTCGGTTCAACACTCTAAAGCCAAACATATTGAAATAAGGTATCATTTCATTAGAGATTATGTACAAAATAGGAATGTATGTATTGAACATGTCTGTATCGAGAAACAATTAGCTGACATATTCACAAAACCTCTAAGTGAAGATAGATTTTGTATGCTTAGGAGGAAATTAGGTATATGTGATCCCTTTGATTGAAAACAAATGAAGAGAACAAGTTGTCACATGATACTCTCCTTCCATTTTGAAAATCCCATGAAACATGAGTAAAATTATTCATTTATAGATTCCTTACTCACATATCAATGTCCCACAAAGATTTGGTAAGGATTGGAAGAACTGAAGAATTAAAAAAAAATATTTAAAGCCTGAACTGGGGCCGACCCGAGCTAGAATGGGGTCGACCCCACGTTGAGTCGACCCAAGAAAAATCTAGGGTCGACCCAACGGAGGGACCCTATTTTTAAAAGAGGGACTCGAGAGCCATTTTAGGGCACTATTTTCATTTGTCCTCTTCCTAAAACCCTATTTTCCACTTTTCAATCTCTTCCAATCACCTCCAAACAGTAGAAGATTGCTTCCCCAAGCTGTTGGATCAAGACCTAAGGAAGCATTTGGTGAAAATGGGACCGAAGCAAGCCGTTGTAAGAGATCCGAGAGAGTTTCACGGCCAACCCTTGTAGATAGACATGCTAGAGATTCTTCTATAGTGCCCCCACAAGGTGAGACACGTGTAGAGCCTCCTCCTCCTCCTTTCCCTTCAGTTCAACTTGCAAATATGCGAGAAGACCGGTAACTATGGGGAGAAGGATCCACTCCGAATTTTTGGATCAAGAAAGGTTCCGTTTGGGGGATTGGATCCGAAGGCAAGGATGGGAGTATCTTTGCTCCCTAGATTTGGTGACCTACCCGGGCTTGGTTCGTGAGTTCTACGTCTTCCTAAAAGTTGGACCGGGAGGGCTTGTGTCTGTGGTCCGAGGAGTAAGGGTTAGGGTTTCAGAAGAAAGTTTGAGTGAGTTGCTTCATCTTTCTTGCAAAGGAGCCACACCAGAAAGACCAGACAACAAGTTGAGGGCTCTACAGATAATCTTTGAGAGAGATGACTTTGACTACTCCGAAAATATGATTGCTAGCTCTCTATCAGCTGAGATGAGGTTGTTGCGCAACTTCATAAATCGGATTTTGTTTTCGAAGAGTGAAAGATTTGATCACATATCTGAGCGAGACATGGTCATTATGGAGCATGTCATTCAGGGTATTCCCCTGAATCTTCCAGCTATGATGATCAGGCAGATGAGAGAGGCCATTAGCAAATCGAAAGTTTCCTTGCCCTACGGTATGATGCTCATCCTGATATTCCGACAGCATGACATATCTGTGGAGGGAGAGATATCCAGACATCTGCTATTTACTAACACTTATACTGCACGGTCCTTAGTTCGCATGGGTTATGAGAAGGTGAACGGTCAGTGGGTGCATGGAGGAGCAGGGATACATGCACCAGAGGGTGATGCACCAGAGATTGGAGACTCTGTCCCTGAGCATGAGATATCTGCGGATCATCCTACAGCACCTTCAGAGGCTGGACCTTCGTCATCCGTACCTACGGGATGCACAGAGGAGTTTTGGAGTAGGATGACTGAGCTTGTGTCAGCTCAGGTGAGGACTCTCTCTGATGGGATGATGAGCAGGATGGATATTATGACTGCTGAGATTAGACACCTCAGAGACCAGGTGGGAGCATTACAGAGAAAGAGAGGCTCATGGTCCATCTGTGTCTCGAGCAGCTGAGTCGGAGGTTTCGGCACAGAGTCACCCAGCTCAGTGAGGTCCACGCCAGACTCAGTCCCATTAGGCTCGACCTCCCCTCGCCACTTATGCTAGGAGGATGAGGACTAGATCACAGCCCTTAGATTTTCCCTAGGCCCGATGTTAGCACTACAAGAGTCCATCATGAATAGTGCCTAGGATTTATCTAGTTCTTATATGCATTTTACTTGGTTGATGTATTTTGCACCTTAATTGAAGAACATTGTACTTTTGGCATTAATGTACTACAATGTTCCATTTTGATCAATGAAATTTGAATTTTTATCATTTACTGCTTCTACTCATCTATTGCTATACACTCGTTTGATGATAATAAAAAGGAGGAGAAGTAAGAAAAGAAAGAAGTTGCAATATAAAGGGACAAATAAGTTTGAAAATTATAGTAAGAGATAATATTCAATTATGGGGGAGCAATATGTAACAATGAAAATTTTTAAAACAAGAAAGTCTGAATTTTTAATCAAAATTTCTAAATTTAGCGCATACTTCTCTTGCCTCGATACATAACCTGAAACTCTTGCTTTATCTCAAATTTTTGAAGTTTCATCCTTAATAAAATACAAAAGAAAGGGGGAGAAAATCAAAAGTTCTAATTGGCAATATTTGGATGAAAGAGGGAGAGTCTTCACTTTCAAATTTGAAAAGCTAAAATTCAGCAACTTGAGCTCTTTCTAAAACAGAACTCCTAATTTCAATATAAGTATCAATCTGTTCATATTCAATGTTTTGTAATCATCAAAAAGGGGGAGATTGAGGATGATAGTGTTATTTCGATGATTGACACAATTATTGAAGAAATATCAAATTAGAAATACAATTTAATATGATACATCACTAATGAATACGACACCTTCAATACATTTAGAGAATGAGATCAAGATGTCTTCCAATGATTAATAACGAGATAAAATCTGTAATAGAAAAGGGATAGAGAATTCTTAATTCTAATTCAGCAAGGTTTCAAGTGAAATATACTCTTAAGGGGAAGACAGTGATTTTCATTATTAAGAGTATGCAGCACTACCATAGCATACACTCAAAATTGCTTGAAATATATTTCATTGATTATATGGATTAGTCTAACCTTAAGATGCAGCAAAGTGTGGAATGAGTCGATCCCAACATAAGTGGAGTCGACCCTGGCACATTATGGAACCATCTGGCACACCCCTGCAAAAATGGTACTGATGAACAGTAAGTGGAGTCGACCCCATATATGCTTGAGTCGACCCCAAAGAACCTTGAGTCGACCCCAGCTTCAAGCCTCAAGAAAACAACTCTCTGGAATTTACTGAGAGGGCCGCCCCCAAGCTTCCTTGAGCTGACCCAGCTGGAGCCGACCCCAAGAATACTTGAGTCAACCCTAATGAAGCCGACCCCAACTAAACATGAGCTGACCCCAAGGATATATGCTCAAAAACTATGCCTCTGGAATCCCTGAGAGGGTCGACCCCAATAGAACTTGAGTCGACCCCACTGTAGCTTGGGTCGACCCCAAGAAAGGTTGAGTCGACCCTAGTGAAAGCAGCTGAAAATATAAGTTTTTGTGGTTTCTGAGAAAGCCGACCCCACTGTAGCAGGGGTCGACCCTAGTGAAGGTTGGGTCGACCCCAGAGGAAGTTGAGTCGACCCCAAGTCCAATAAATAGTAAGTTGAGTCGACCCAAGTAAAGTTTGGGTCGACCCCACCACGGACAAGGGCATAACGGCTAGTTCTGCAGAAGTACTTTTTAACCTCCCAACAGCTAGTAACGGCTAGTTTTTCAAATCTAACCAACGGAAAGTGACCAATAGATGAGGAAAAGTATTTAAAGTGATACTATTTATCAGAGGAAGCATCCTTTTGCAAAAAGATCAAAGCTCATTCAAGAAAGAAAAAGCCCTAGCATTCTTCATTCAAGTGTTTCATTCAACGAGCCAAAAGGAGAAAAGTCTTATCAAAGCGATAACTATATTCTAAACTCTTTTTTGTAACTCATAATTGTTATATTTGCTCATCTAGGAGTTTCAACTTTCTTCTTCTTAATCACTTTGTAAGGTTTGTTGGTGAGCCCGTAAAACCAACGGTGTAGGTTTATTGGTGAACCCGTAAACCAACGGTGAAGGTTTGTTGGTGAGCCTGTAAAACCAACATAGGTTTTTGGTGATCCCGAAAAACCAAAGTGTAAAGATATTTGGATTGTGAGCCCAGAAAACAATCCAACTGTAATCTGTGAGATTATAGTGAATTTCCAAGGGGACGCTTGGGGAGTGGACGTAGGTGCTTAGGAGAGCACCGAACCACTATTCTTTTTGTGTGTTTGCCTTGTGTGTCTTTCTATTTTCACTACACACACTTAATTAGTATTAACTAAGCGATTCAATCTTCTAACAATTTAATTGGAGAACCAAAAAAATTTAGAAGAACCAAACCAATTCACCCCCCCCCCCCCTCCTAGCTTATCACTTTGGGCAACACGGGCGAAAGACGGAAAAATTTGAATACGTGGTTAAGTTCTTAAAGGCGAGGCCACGTGAATTCAAAGACATAGAGGAATTAAAGGAGAAAAAGTTTACTTCATTAATACCAAAAGGCGAGGGCCAAATACAAGGGAAGTTGACCTCAAGGTCAGACAAAATATGAAGGGCCTCCCAGGTGGCCAACTTTACAAAGAAGAAAAGAAAAAAGAAAATGTACACTTAAGCCAAAGGCTTAATCGGCCTGTTCCACCTCGGGTCAACTTCGGGAGAGGTTTTCACTCTCAGCCTCAGTAGCGGGCACCGTCGTGGCCTTTGTAGCAGCTTCAACGAGGTCTGCCGCCCCAACAGTGGATCCATGTGTTTCCACTGACTCGCCCGCCTATCTGTCATCGTCCAAACACGGGCATAAGCCACTAAAGTCGACCCCGGGATATAGTTTTTGGGCTTGGTCCCGACAATTGTCAAAACCCCGGACCATGGCATCCGCCGCCACCTCTGCCAATTTGTCCATATACTCCCTAGACTCGCGGAAGTTCTGGACGGCCACTGAAACTTGCTCCTTAGTGAACCGGCCAAGCTACTTGGCCTTCTGTTCCAGAGCTTCAATTTTGCGCCCCCGGTTGGCTAGCGCAGACTCCAACTCCGAGATGCGACCCTCGGAGGCCGATCGCACCTGAAGAAGCTCGGCCTCCATCTCTTGAATTCGGGCGAGCTCAGCCTCGACCCAAGACTCGACCTCTTCTCTCCATTGCTGTTGGGAATTGTATCCTAAATGTCAATCATCAGCATGTTGATGATTGAATTTTGTAAATGAATTGACATATTAATAAAGTGTTATTTGGCATTATTCATCATTTCATCTTCAAATAAACTCTTATATGATGAAGTCCTTAGGAATTATATTATGATAAAGGAGGATTTATCTTTGAGTCCTTAAACTTGTTCGCGACCAAATGATTGTTGTTACTAGGATGATAGCATTATCGAGATTAGGTCGTTGTGTGACATATACGTTGGTTGTCCTCTTAACCAAGAAGTGTGGAGACACTGGTATGCCACACAGGTGAAGTGTAAGAGTACATTTCACTAAACGTGACCAATTTCGGAACACTCTACTGTCAAAGATGTTCCGAGTGGATATGGGTATAAGTTTGGCCCTCTGACTTGAGACCGCAACCTGTGACTATCAAGCAACTCACTGTACTTTGGTACCGAACTACCCGAATTTCTAATTCAATGACGGAAGGTGACTGGGTGCAGTCAAGTACTTGCGTAGTCAGTTGTGAGTCTAGATGGAATTGAACCCTCTTAAAAATAGGAGATAATGTCTTGTGATTAATTTAGCAAAACCTTGGCTAGGGTAATCCCATGAGGAGTCACGGGATATCTAAAGTTAATCATATAATGGATGTACTAATTATAGGGTTGACAGTGAGCTTTAATTCATCCTGGCATTACGAGTCAAAGTGATTGAATTATACAGTAACCATAGTTCAGGGTTCCAGAATATTTGCTTCGCATATATTCGGCCTATCCGGACGTCGGGTACCATTGCTAGATGGTCACATCGATTAGTGTAGGAAGACGTTCCTATACCACCAGCTTAGGTTCGAACCTATGAGGTCATATGTATAGAAGTTTCCTAATTGATCAAGATGGCTGATAGATGATTGAGAATCATTCAGAGGTAATTTGGTCAATTCGATTGACAAATTATCCCATAAAATAATTAAAGTAATTATTAGAGGATTAATTAGTAATTAGATTACTAATAAACTCAATTTGATTCAGTAATTGGACTAAGGATGAGCCAAATTGAATTGGATTCAATTCTAGGCTCAATCAGGGTTTTTAATCTGATTGGATTAGGTCTGAATCAAGAGGACTTAGGTTAACCAAATTAAATTAGATTAAATTTGTGCTTAATTAGGGATTGACCTAATTAGATTAGGTTCAACCCAAGGTAATTGGACCATCCTAATTGTTAGGATTTAATTTAATTAAATGGGTTTGATCTGAAACTGTTTGGATCTTTAAATCCACATGTCACATATCCATGCATAGCGCCATAAATTAATTTTTTAATATGATTAAAATTTAATTTAATTTATTTAATGGCGCCATGGGACATGTGGTACACATTAGGGGCCTCCTTCATCATCAGATGGGGTGACATGGAGAGATAAATTCATGAAAAGAATTGGATAAGATCAAATTCTCTCTCTTCATGGCATATGTCATCTTTATCTTTATCTCACTTCTAATTAAGTTTGAATTTCGAATTTAAACACCACAAAATCACCACATGACTTTCTAATCTGGTTGTGGGCATGGAAATTCGAAATTGAAAGAGGGAAGTGACGATATGATGAATGGTTTAGATTAGATCAAGCTTCATCATGTTATGGCGTATGAACTTGAATTTTGAATTCAAAATTCAAAACCCCACAAAATCCTTCCCAAATATGGGATGGTTGGCGTGAAGTTAGAGGGAAGAGCAACATTAAAAGGACCTCCATCAGCTGGTGGTTGAATTCAAGAAAAAAAGAAAGAAAAAAAGAAGAAAAAAAAGGAAGAAGCCTAATGCATGAAAAGAAAAATCAGCCTTCCACTCGCCATTAGTTCATCTACTAAGTTCATGTTGCCATAGCTGTTAGGGATCCAAGAGTCTTTAGATCATATCTAAGTCCTCTTCCATCCCTCTAAACCTTTCCTCCAAGTTCTTCCAAGAAGGTGAATCAAAAGTTGATAGCATTGGAAAAATCAAATTTCAGCCTCAAGAAATTCTGCGCAAGCTAGCACTTCCGCAGGATTGGATATCTTCGGAAACTTCGTGTGTACTTCTCGTACTACGAGGCCATTCGTATGCATAGCTGCGAAGTCAAAGATCAGATCCACAAGTTTCATCCATTATAAAAGGTATTAATCCCACATCAATCTTTTATTTTGGTGTCAAGGTCTAGGTCCGATTCTCCGAAGTTTTACCCTCCTTTGGGGCTCCTCACGGAGTTATCTCCAGAATCCATTCGATGGATATTCGGAGATTAATTGAAATAGAGTGTTTAACTTTCAGATCTGATAGTGAATCATGCATAAAGTTTTAGCATAATTGTTTAAACGATTCCGGCATAATCCTATGTGTTCTTACAATGCTGATTTCTAGATTTGTTCTTATAAGCATGCACGAATTAAATTGTTTGATTCGATTTTTCCGCTGCATTTTTGAAACTTAAAAAAAACTATGTATGGCTTGATCCCCCTTATGAAGTGGTACATAGGCAACCCGATCAGGTTCAGCCATGATTTAAAAAAAAAAATTCAACATGCTTAACACCGAAGAACCTAGAATTCACTTTCAGTTGCTTTTCGGTGGTTACGTCCGACCGCAAATCCCAAATCTTTTTCCAGAAGTTGGTCGTGGCGATCACCAATATATCGACCCAATCATTATCTGGTACAAAAGAACAAGAGTAAGCCAAGGTCAAGTACCTATGCAAAAGCAATATCGCTTACCGAAACAATGGTAGTGTAGGCTTCGTCAACGACTCCAGGTAGTCCGAGCTCCACCAACTCGGCACGATTGCACGGGAGTGAGGCCCAACGCACAACCTTACGCGTGACCTCACTTGATTGCAGTGTTGTGTCATCTTCGAACAGCTAGCAATCAAGATGGAACGGCCTCCTTCTGGACTCCGGGGGAGTAGGCCGAACCTCGGACGAAGCCACGGTCATGGAAGAAACCCGAGCCTTAGGTCTATTCCCAGGCTCGAGACCCGACGAAGGCGATCGGGCGACTCTCTTGGCGCTACGAGCTTCAGCGGGTGATGTGACCGCCCGCTTTCCTGCGCCCTTCCCCGCCACCTGCGGTGGTGGCCTTACTCCGAGTGGAGTAACTTGCTTGGGCTCGGGCCGAGCAAGTTCAGCAGTAACTATTCCAAGACGGCGCCTCTCGGCACCAGGTCCCGAAGCAGCTCAAGCTTTCTTCTTCGACTCTGGCCGAGCTCCATCAGAGGCCACCGCTTTTTTGCGGTATTTGGCCGTTAAAGTCTCAGAATCCAGGCACATCCTTGCAACCACTGGCAAACGAAATTCCATCAGAATTCAACAATAATAAAAAAAAACAAAATAAATATTTTGCCTTTAAGCCGACCTTTACCAAGACCTCTTCAGTGAGTAGGTCGAGGAGTCCTGGAGTTTCTTCCAAACTGAGCAGCGTATCTAGGGTCGTCTGCTCGAGCTGTGATAACTTGGGCAGCCTGTTATTAATGATAACCCGCGACATGTCTCAGGCTGACTCAAAACCCCACGGCTGCTCGGAGGAAATAAAGAAGAACTTGCACTTCCACCCATGAATGGAGGAAGGCGCCCCTCGGAAGAGTGAGTAGCCTCCCTGAGGAGATAAATACTACCACCCTTTGCCTGCGGAGTTAGCTTTCAGCATGAAGCACCACCCTTTGCCTGCGGAGTTAGCTTTCAGCATGAAGCACCTCTGGAAGACATTAACCGAGGGAAGTAGGCTATGTGCAAGGCACAAAACGAGGAAGCCCACTATCATCCTCCATGAATTCGGGGTAAGTTGCGCTGGGACTAAACAGTAAGACGCCAGGAGCTCGTTCACGAACCCATGCAAGGGGAATCTCAGTCCTGCTCGGAGTGTATCCATGTACACCCCAATCCGACCCTCAGGAGGATCGTCAACGCGAGCCCCAGGACCAGGGAGTTCCAAGGTAAACCCCGAGGGAATGAAAAACTGCGCTCGAACATGGGACAATTCTTCCCCAACCATGCGAGAGCTAAGCCCATACGGGTCAAGGTTCCCATCAAGCTCAGCTTCCTCCGACGATGAAGAAACCCGAGCTTGAGATGGGCCCGCATCAAGCACAAGGGCCCTTGAGGGTGACCCCATTGCCTTGCCCACAGTAAAGGAAGAAAATAAAGAAAGAAAAGTCCCTCCGAGCAACCAACAAGGGGTTAGGACACCTACTTAAGGGACTCACCGAAGAAAAGAGACAGAAAAGGGTCGCCGAAAGTTTCGCCGAAAGTTTCACATTGCTCCGTGAATCTCCAAAAAGGTTCGAAAAGAAGGCGACAACAGATAAAAAAAGAAAGAAAAATAGGAATCCTGGAGATCTCCCTCTCAAGGCTTTATATAGCCTGCTTCAGCGGCTCCGATCGACTTCCCGAAACGACGGGACGATCAAATCTCGCCACGCGGTAACCCTCCGGGGCCGTCATAGCAAATCTTCCCCCAGACTGTCATACTAAAGGCCGGTCATCATGGCGGGCGCTTTTGAAAACGGGGCATTGATGAAGCCCCTCGCGTTCCTCGTGTTCCGCCCAACGACGCTTCGAAAGGAAACGCGCACGCAAGGCATTAAAGGAACTCTAGCAACCCCTTCCTCTTCAGCTGACGTGGCGACCTAATCCGTCCAAGTTCGCCTCACGAAATGCGACCGAAAGAGACGGACCCTTAACATGCATACCCAGTTCGGTACACGCCTCTTTTTACTTATGTAACTGAAGCACTGGACGATCAGCAGTCTGACTACTTCCATCATCCGAGCAGCAAGTCAGCTCAGCCTTGGAAGTGAGGGGCAAATGATAGAGGAAAAAATGGATCATCCAACCCACAACTAAAAGGCCGCCCAGTTTCGGCCCAGTAAACACCAACGACAATTAGCTAAATTTTCGCTTCGGCCCAAGGTCAGCTCGTCTTCGGGACCCCGCTGAAGGCTCCACTAACTTCGGATATTCGCCGACTCCCTCGACCAAGCTCGGGATACCTCCAGACGATCGCCGATCGGGGCGCCAACCCCAGCAGTATGCCCCGACCCTCGAGCTCGAAGCGCTCCAGCGAACACGCCTCGGAGCCTAGGAAGCCGAGCTACTCCCGGCACCTGCCGAGCCGACCTCTTCAAACGCATGATGCGACTACTTGACGAGCACGGCTTCGCCAATGATTGCGCATATGTGCGGGCCTGCGCCCACCTACGTAGCTGTACTTCACAACACTACCGTATCATGTCTCTATAACCAGCCTACAATAGTCAGACGGCACCTTGATACTCCAGCCATACCCTGCCATAACTGTCAACACCCTACCGTTCTCAAGAACGAACTGTACCGCACGTTACCAGCCAGCCTGAGCTGCGCGCCATCCGGCTTAGAACCACGCCCCCTCATGATGAGGGCTGACAGTACCTCCACCGTCTGAGCCACTCCACCGAGTCTATAAATAGCTCGATCAGATAATTTCTAAGGGACTTTTAGCTAGACCAACTTTACCCCACTCTAATTTGATCGTCTGAGGGCCCTCACCAGAAACACCGGTGAAGCTTTGTGCAGATCCGCAACAGTCGCGTAGAACCACAACAATGTTAATGCATATTCGAAGGAAGCAGATTACCCGGCATGTCTGCATCTTACTTTGAATTAAGATTTACCCTCTACCTCTCTCATTTCGAATGATGATGTTTCCGGCCAGTACATTGAATGGTTTTTGTAAGGAGACCTTGAAGACTCAGCCAACAGTATATCTAAAATAATAGAGTTAAAAAGCTAAATGGGAAGTTGGGACAGTGAAATTACAGGTAAATAATTGCTAAACCTAATTGCTAAACCCGTGCATGCTGGAAGATCATGAATACCGTCACAACAGAACTGAGTGAACGTACGTTCACCAGCTTCAACCAGAAACCGTAACATGAACACATGCACTTCACATGCCATCAGTGGGTTAGTACAAAGGAATCACATCATGCATCATATATCTTTAAAATCTTTTCTTATAGATTTGAAAAGAAAAAAGGAAAACTCCCAGCTTAACAAATCCAATCTCCAATTATCAAGACCATTAAAAGAATATAGATGGTTTGAATACAACCACTAATGCAGGTCGCGACCTGAACCTCAACAACTAATAAGATATTTTTGACGCCACAAAATTATGTAACACAGCCTCTCACATGCCTCTCTGTTGTCCTCAGTATACCTGATAGAACAATCATATCATATACACTCTATACCGGTAGAACCCCCAGTCTGAAACAAAGACAACTACAAAGCTTAAATCAAAATTCTCTTGACAGATCTGCTGATGAAGGGAAATTCCTCCAAAGAAATAAAGCTTGTAAACTTCTAAAGGGGAAAACAACAGAAAGAGGAAAAAACAACAGGCACTCTTAGGCATGACAACCTCAACCGGAGAAGCTGTCACATCCATCAATAAGAATGCTAATAGCACTACCATAGACAACAGATGATTCCTCACCTTGAATCTGTCATCTCCGGTTCACCTGACATGGGAGAAGCAAAAATTGTAGGAACCTAGAACAAGCCCTAACAATCAGACCTCAGGAAGACCATGGCACTGTAGGTCCTCAAGAACAGAGCCAACCAATACATGGAACTCTGCAACCTACATCAGTTCTACCCCAGCTGAGGAAACGGTAAACAACAAGAATACCAAGACAAATCCAATCTGCACTACAGCAACAATCATCACTGAGTAGTAGTGCTGCCCAGCTTCTCTTTCTCAATCTCTACTCTTCTCTGATCAGCATGTTGAGCTATGCCACTGGCAAGTGCTTGATAGTGGAAGTCCAAGGTCTGCATTAGGCTCTGGAACCTAGTTGAATTGGATGCTTGCACAACTGCACATAATTGTTACATGTCAGATGTTTCTGTGCCTTAAAATCTACAAAAGAAGAAACTGACTGGAGCCAATAAAAATTGATTTTAGAGTTGAAAAGGTAATGCTTGCCTTGGACTGTTTCCACAAAGAAAATGAAAGGATCCACCTCATCAATAGGTGATTGCAGCTCTTCATCATCAGTAAAATCATCGTCTGAATCATCATCCTCATCATTCGACGGGAAAGCTTTCGCCTGATTTTTCCATGAATAAAATATACAGTAAATTTAATAATTAAGAATGAGATAAATGAGCTTCAAGGACCGGATCAAAAACTACGCAAATAAAAGAAGTGAAAACCAGATTATCGGGATTCATTAAAGGGTATGTAACAGATGTTTAGAAATAAGAAAGTTCAGGAATTTTCTGGCAAAATATTTTACAATTGTAAGAGTACAAATAGCACCAGAGAACATACAAAAGATAAAAGGCTCAATGTCTGCACAAGCAAGCTTTATTCCAGAGAAATGCACTGACCTAGGCACGTCAGTGCATCAAACATGCACTTGACTGTAAGTAGAACCTACAATAATAAGAGCACATGTATCACATCCAAAGGATTGATCAGTCCAAAACCTACAGAATGCTCAACCTAAATGATGGCTTAAGTCAACAGGGGTGTAAACAAACGATAGGCATGTATTTGTCATCTTCATGAGTCCTATGTGACAATAATTTCTATCCAAGACCATGTTCTCATCTTCGTCACTCGATGCAATAACTCAGCTGCTGGCAGTATCAGCTGGACACAGACACAGAAGTCAAGTGTCCAAGTCCCCAAACCACTTGGTTTGTTTCTGAAGGCTGAACAAAACCACTTTGGACAATTTGAAATTTTCTCCAACATAAAGCCCAATCTGCTTGGCCCTTGCTAGACCGGATCTAATCAACTTAAACCCATCTTTCCCTACGTGGCTTCAGATCTATTGTCCTCTCCAACTCACTCAATTCCCTCTCTGACTCTCTAAAATACCTGCGGACTGCAATGGTTAACATGATCATGCCTGATGCCTCCGATGGCTGAAAGGTGATGGACATGCCCATCAACAGATCTGCCAGGATTACCTTCTTGAACACACAGAGAGATTGCCAGATTATTTGCAATTGTCTGCCCCAAAGAAGACAACTGTGGGAGCAGTGGAACAGGTAGCAGGCATGACTTGAGGACCTGGAGGCCAAGAAAAAATTGTTCAGCCAAGCCCTAGTTCTACCCTCTTCTATCTCGTATTTTTCTCGATTTTTTCCTTCTTGAGTGAAACAAGATCAGAGCTTTGTTAACATGTAATACACATCTCACGTGCAGTACAATGTCCATGTGGGGGCACAGAAAAAAAAAAACCTTAAATTTTCTGTGGCTAGGTAACATTTTCTGCTGGTTTAGAACACATGGGGCACATTGAAATCAGAGGCCCCAATGTTCATATTGTATGTTATATGCCACGTGGATTTCTTAAATACATGGCACAAATAAATAGGCATCCAATATACTTCTAACTCTTAACACAATTTTGATGGTACATAACATTGTAAACAACTTGTTTTTTTAGTATAGACAACTTCAGTAGTTACACCATGCAGAGATCAAATTGTGCAGCCAACAGGTTATCATCAGAAGTGCTTGCCAAGGAAATTACATTTAGTCCTTTAGGCACTAGATCTTCAAACCATTTGATAAAGATCAAGCAGGATATTCTGTCCCCAGTCCTACATGCCAATCCTAACACCATGGTAAATACAGACCGTTCCTTGTGACCTTCAACAATAATTCAACCACATTACTCTTCATTTGCATGCTCGATCCTCTTCCCATAGTAATGGTTGACCTGACTGGCCTGAGGCCTGCTGAGTCATTCCAACTTGGGACCTGACTTCTTTTGCAATATCTATGCTTTGATAATGCTTATTGACATTCAGAAAACTAGTATACGAGATTTGAGCTTCAGGATAGAGAAACTACAATGAAAAAGGTTACTTTTTCTTGAAGTTCTTTAGGATCTGATGTTCAAATTATTCCAGTCTTCTTAAATTTGCAGTCTTAGTCTAATCTAGAGAAAATCCTTCTTAGCATTTAAAGAAATGAAGAAATGGAAAAGAAGCATAAACATCCCATATATCCACTAAATTTGGCTGTATAGGTGTCAAAAAACTTTGAAACGCACACTAGGTTTAGAACAGCCAAACTTGGAAATTGACTTCAATTACAGAGTTTCAGATGAAAGTTCAAGCCACAACATTAATATTTTATAAGTTGGGCTTACATATTTTCATATATCACCCAAGCAAGGCACTGGTTTCATGTACATGAGGAAGTGTATATCTTATTAAGAAAAATGTTAACAGCAAAGAAGAAAAAGATCTAACATCAAAATCATTAAACTTTTATGTCCAAGCTGATAGAGCGACAATAACCCAGAAATTTCAGTTTGAAAATTGTTTTAATTAAATGTCCACATATTGCACTGATTTGGTTTTTTTGTAGTAGCTTGCTAGTGGCCCAGACATTAAACATAACATTTGATACTGATTTCTTTTTTGCTGGACAGTACATGCTTTAATACTTGAATGTATTACCTCATGTTAACAGAAACTAATAACACTTATTCATTCAAGTATATTATTTTCAAATAGTAAATATATCACAGGAAGGTGCTCATGTACACATGATTTAGACATGTTCATCTGAATAAACCATATGTGAGACGGACCTATACCAACAAAGGGGTATGGACCCTGATTGTACTTCAATCTGGTCCTTCTCACTTTATCTAGGTTTTCAAAATTGGAAGGCAAATTTGACGGTTAATCCCCAAGTTAATGAACTTAGGTTGCATAAGAAATAAGTCCTAAAACTTAATATTGAGTAAAATTCTATACCAGTGATTTGATGTTAAGGTTTGGTAGATAGCCATCCATAAAAGACTCAAGCTTATAGGGATCATACCATGATCCATAGAAATAACCCT
The DNA here is from genome assembly GCF_009389715.1 of Phoenix dactylifera. Classification (NCBI taxonomy): domain Eukaryota; kingdom Viridiplantae; phylum Streptophyta; class Magnoliopsida; order Arecales; family Arecaceae; genus Phoenix; species Phoenix dactylifera. The sequence goes on along the minus strand of NW_024068533.1, from coordinate 108,551 downwards.
ACATATGGGGTAAAAATTATCAGTTAATTGGTTCATACTAAATAAACTCGGAGTTTTTCCGAATTTACCATGAAACGATGCTTCGTAAGCATGCCAGGTTTCTAAGTAAAACTTAGAATATAATGAGGACAGAAGATGTTAAGAACCAAGGGAAGAAGGAAAAAAAAGGTGGGGGGAGAGGTATAGCTGTTGTACACACAGAGAGAGGAGGTTCAGCAACAACAAATCCACTTATTTCTCATAAACAATTGAAAAAATTTATGAAAAACCAAAAAACTTCATTCTCAAGATGTTCTGAAGGTAAAATATCTGAGGGGAATTGAAACCTGAATACAATGAAAAGTCTTAACCTGGAATTTTCTGCCATTGTTCCTCTAATTAACAACCAATATTAAGACTACAAAATTTATACATAAACAATTTTATAAGAAAAATATTTTCCATTAAATAACGTGAAGACAAATCTCTGAAACTGACAAAAGCCAAACATCCTTTTAGGAGGGACAAAACACTTGATGCTAGACCGACATGAAGATGAAGCAGGATTCTAAAAAACGACTTTGCGGCTTATACTACTAACCTCCGCAGCTAGCCTTTGGAGCTTGAGGCTGTCTGCTAAATCTCCATCCTCAGCATCAACTCCCATTTCCTTGTCCTCCTCATCTTCCTCCTCATCTTCCTCATCAGCTTCAAAGCCATCCATTTCATCATCATCGACATCATTTTGCTTCATAGACTCTGTCCAGCAAAACCCAACAAAAGGTGTAAGCATAGATTATTTAGTTTCATAATGACTAGAAAAAGCGAAGAAGGGTAAGAAAAGCAAGAGAAATGCTGAAAATGGAAATACAACCATAACATGGGGAGTTCAATATACCACACTGTAAAATGATATACAAGATCAAAAGTTGATGCTGGATTGAAGCAATCAATCAAAAAGTCATCTATAAATGAATTGACAACAGAACAAATCCTATATGCAAAATATAACCCGCATAAGGACACTTGGAACTTCAGATTAAATTTTTCAGGTACAATAGATGGAGCTGGTAGGATTAAGAAGAGTGTATCCAACTGATACATGAAAACGTAACTATACATAAGAAGATGCTTCTCAGAAGACAACTAAAAGATAGCAACATAACATTTTCAAAGCAAAGGCCATCTTGCAACCCATATAAGCGATCAAAGAAAAAGACCCTTCAGAAACAATACAAAGCTATAGCAGAAAATGGCAATGAGATGCACCACCTGCAACTTGATCCTTGTAAGAGACAAGTAGTTCAAGTGTTGCTTTAAAGATACGTTCGAAAGCTTCCCCTGGTAACTGGTCCGCAGGGAGGCCAAGAAGTGAAGTCAATCCTAGGGAGCAAACTTTTTTATCATGTTCTCTGCAATTATAAGAGGATGTTGATGTCCAGCCGGAAGGCAAAAGATGACATATAAAGAAAACTTATAAAGAAAAGAGCATAGGAGAAGGAAGAGCTAGTAATCTTACCTTTTAAAATTAGCACGTAAACCACTCTTTTTAACTTGTTGTAGCATCTGGAACCAGAGATTGAAAACTTCTGTTGCAACCCCAAGCTTATGCAAAATCCCAAGTGTCAAGGAGGCATTGTAATAAAGAGCATCTGCAATCTGCAGCATAAACAAGATTTTATAATAAAGAAGGCATAGAAAACTGAAAATGCCAAATAACATCAAATCCAAACTTAATGACATAAAGTAGTTTAACTTTAGAGTGGATAAAGGAGAAAGCAGAGAGGATAGCAGATAGAATTTTAGCACTCCCATCTCTCTCTGCTGACCCAAAGATTGATTTTGATGATCACAAAACCTTGAAGTATAATTACTAATGTTTGTGTTGCAAGAAGAAAGATAATTTGTTTTGCAAGGAACATAGCAAGTTGGAAAAATACAAGAAGGCCTCAAAAGCTCTCAAGAAAAGTTGGAAGAAAGCCACACTTCATTGGCCCAAGTTTCAAGTTCAAAGAATTCAAGTTGGAGTAGCAAATTGAAAGAAAAATTCAAAAGAACAGTCGTCGAGTCGACTCCTGGAAGTTCAGAGTCGACTTTGACACTCTGGAGTTTCAAGGAACAATGCTCGAGTCGACTCCTACTGTTCACGAGCCAACTCCCACAGAAAAAGACAGAGATTTGATTTTCAGCGCTACAGTGCTCGAGTCGACTCCAGCTACAATGCCAGGCAGACTCCTATTCACGAGTCGACTCCTACTTCAGCCGAGTCGACTCGAGAACGCTGAGAGGCATAACGGCTAGTTATTTCTCAACTCCAACGGCTCTATTTTTGTCTCTAACGGCTAGATCTTTGTTTCCACGTCATCCAAAGCTATAAAATCAAGAGGAGAGCTATGGGAGAACTTAAGAAAGTGGGAGAGAACACATAGGAAAGATATTTCAAGAAAAACCTCCCAAAAGTACAAAAGGGTCATTCAAAGCAAAAGAGAGAAGAAGAGCATCCGAGTGAATCCCAAAGCTTCCTCTCCAACTGTGTGCTGTCTCAGTGATCCTCTACCTCGAGCGAAATCAGAAGAGGATCAAGTAAAGAAGAAGCCGAGTTCCTTCATCTACAAAACTTGTTTGAGGACTTCTTCTCTTTACTCTATTTGTTTATATTTGTTTATATTTGTTATATCTGCTTGTTTGAGAAGCTTGTATTTGTTTTAAACTCCTATTCTGACATCTTGTAACTTGATTCAATCAAGGAATTGAATCAAGGGGTTAAGGGTTGTTGGTGAGCCAGTGAAAACCAACATTGTAGGTTGTAGTTGGTAATCCGGAAAAAAACAACTGGGTTGGATTGTGAGCTCGTGAAAACAGTCGGATTGGTTCTAGTCGGTGAGCCTGTGAAAACCGACCGAGTTCATTGTGATCTCGTGAAAACAACAAGTTAGGTTGTGAGCTTGTAAAACAACCGGCTGTAATCTGAGGGATTATAGTGAAATTCCCAAGAGATCTTGGGAAATGGATGTAGGTGCTGGGGTGCACCGAACCACTATATATCTTTGTGTCTGTGATGCCTTATCTCTTGTGTTTCATGCCTTAAATTCATGCTTGATTGTGTAATATCTCTAGCTTTGTTTCCTATAGATTTATAAGTGATTGTTTAGAACTTGCTTAGCTTCCACTCTATTCTTACCATTCACATAGATTAAAATTGATCATACAACTATAAGTTAATTTTAGATCAATTGCACCCTAAAGCCATAGTATAATTGCTCTAGCCTAATTTTCCACTGCTTTACTTGTAATTGCCTAGAGCTTAAGTAAATAACATCTTATCATTCTGCTGCATTCAATTCAAAGTTAATTAGGGAACATAATTTTTGAAAAACCTAATTCACCCCCCCTCTTGGGTTGTCACCTTGGGCAACAAGTGGTATCAGAGCAGGTGCTCTAAGGTTAATTGTTAATTTCACGATCAAGAGCCAAAGATCATGACAACTTAGATAGTTTTCTAAGAGAGGAACAATTAATTGATAGACCTCCACTATTTAATGGCATAAACTACACACATTGGAAAGCACGCATGCGCATTTTCATTCAAGCACATGACTATGATTTATGGAGTATCATAGTCAATGGTCCACACATAAACACTAATCATGATAAGGGAATGGCTCAGCAAAATACAAAAGCCATGAATATTCCATATTGTGCATTAGATGATAGTGAACTTAATAACATATCTTTTTGCATAACTGCTAAGAAAATCTGGAATATGCTTGAAGTTAAATATGAATGCACTCACATTTTTAGTGAATCTGAAACTAGCTCTGAAGAAGAACAGCAAACTGAAATTGAAAATTTTTGCTTTGTGGGACATGAAGATGAGGTATGTACTAGAACACAAAGTGATTTCTCATTCAAAGATGAAGTACATGCCGAAACTCAATCTGATTTTATATTTGATGAACTTCATGATGCCTTTTCTGATTTGTATTTAAAATATAAGAAACTTATTTGTAAGAACAAGAACTTGAAGAATGAAAATCAAATCCTAATAGATGAAAAACTAAAACTAACTAATAAAACTGAAATCTTAATTGAGAAAAATAAAGAACTAAAAAGCCAACTTCTCACTAAAAGCCATGATAAACTTAAGAAAAACAATGAATTGTTTTCAGAAGATAACAGAAGATTAACTAAAGAAGTTGACAAATTAAAACCTGTTGTTGAAATATTTACTTTGAGCTCTGAAAAGTTGAACCTAATGATAAATAATCAAAGAGCTGAATTTGATAAAGTTGAATTGGGATATCAACCTTGGTATACCCAAAAAAATTTCAAGAATATGTTTGTTAAAACAGTTTCTAATTATTTTAAAATAGATTCTTATAATGCTGATAAACAGGAACAAAAGCTATGCAAAATCTCTTCTGTTGTTCCTAAATCTGTACATTACAAATTAGATGAATCTAAAAGGCAAAAACAGAAAACTGAAGGTTTATCTACTACTCATGTTAAATCTATGTTAAATTTAATAAGAGGATGTAGAAATACACTCCTCGTAATCCTAAAATCTGCAAACCTATGGACAAAATAACTATTAAGAAAATATGGGTTCCTAAAGGAACAATAATAGCTAACCTGCAAGGACCCAAAAGAGCTTAGGTTCCTAAGTTGAAAACTTGAATATTTTCTGCAGGTGTCTAGCACTCAAGGCTCCAACAAAAGATGTTAATTTGGATATTGGATGCTCTAGACATATATTAAAAAATGAAACTTAAAATATACTTAAGAAAAGTAATTGAAATGAAAAGAATAATAAAATTAGTAATCCTTGCATCTCATCATCCTCTTTACCTTAGTATCTGATTAAAACATAAATTGCAGGTATTAATCAATTTTGTGATATAGGTAATATTTTTAAAAATATAATCAAATCACTTCATTTTATAGTATGCTTTACTTACTGTTGGATAAGTTGCTAAATGATTAATCAATTTATTAAGAATAACTCTATGAATTTTCTATATGCTTGATTGAGAGTTTTTCTCCATGGCATTATCTTTTATTGGTCATAGACATGAGAATGTATACTTGGTATGCCTTTGAATATATGCACTATGAATACCAAGACTAAATAAACCACTTTTGGCATATAAAATCAACTCATGCTAGTATGTACTTAACCTCAAAAGACCTGTCATTGGCTTACTTAGATTAATTTCTATAAGGTCAAAGTTTGCTATGCATGTCATCTAGGAAAACAAACTAGAATCATTTCTAAATCTGAAAAACATTGTTTCCACCTCATAGTCTTTGAAAATTCTCCACGAACTTATTTGGATCTCTAGAATTGTGAACCTAGGAGATACGTTTCTTGATTTTGTAATTGTGGATGATTTCTCAAAGTTAACGTTGGTTTTGTTCTTGGTACTTAAATTGAAATATTTTCTGCATTGGCACAAACTCACAAAAAGGGTTCAAATGAAAAAGGTTTGCAAACTGTGAAAATAAAGAAGTATCATGGCATAGTTTTGAAAACCAATTTCTTGTTAAGTTTTGCACAGAAAATAATATTGAATACAATTGTTTCTGTACCAAGAACACCATAAGTAAAATAGGGTTAATAGAATTTTTGAAGAAATGAAAAAGACAATGTTGTATGATAGTCATCTACTTAAATGATTTCTGTTAAAAGCTATCATCACTGCTTGTCATACATATAGTTTCTATTAGATCTATTTTTGATAAAAACTTCTTTTGATCTTCTGAAAAATAGAAAATGAACTATAGCATATCTTTCATATTTTTCAGTTGTACATGTTATGTTTGATATGTTCTTATGAAAATAATGCCAAATCTGATAAAGATATTCCTATCTTTGGATATCATTCATCAAGCAATGCATATAGAATATTCAATGAAAAGATCCTAGTTGTAGAATATCAATTCATTTTATTCTTTATGAGACTAATGATCTTTCATCAAGACACTAAAATCAAATTATATATGTATATGGCTAATCTTTTTGCTTACATATAACAATCTTAAACTTGAACAAGATTATAATTAGTCAAGTTAAACTAAATCATTTTTGAAAGAGATAAAATTTGAAACCTTGCCAATAAAATCTGAAAACTTGTTTATAATTAGAACCAAATTGAGTTTTTCAGAAATGCACTTAATGAAGAAAAATTGGTGATTACTAAAAGATTTAATCAAGAAAAGATGAAATAGATCTTGATGAATTTCTTGCATGATTAGAAGTAAAGATCACCATTATCATTTGCTTGCTTTATGAGCTTTATATTTTGTCAAATGAATGAGTAGAATACACTCCTATGTGGTTATTTCATTAAAAAAGATCTATGTAAAATGACCACCTTATTTGAAAACACTCATTACAAATATGATAAAGCAATATGTGATTTGGAACAAGCACCAAAAGCATGATATAAAAGCTTGAGTAACTTTTTGATAGAAAGTAATAGTGATAAAACTATGCATCAAAAAGAAGAATTTGTGATATCCTATTTACTCAAAGTATACATTGATGACATCATTTTTGGTTTTACTAATGAAGATTTTACTAAGCTCTTGCAAGGTGAGTTTGAAATATATATGATGAATGAGTTAACATTTTCTCTCAAACTCCAAATTAAGACAAACAAGAAAGGAGATCTTCATTGACCAAAGTTAGTCCACAAGAAAACTCTTATAGAAAATTGGCATGAAGAAAGTATGTCTATAACCTCATCTTGTAGAATTTGAAAAGGATGAACAATGTAGATCTATTGTTTTAAAGTTGTATTGAAGCATGATAGAATAATTATTTTATCATACAGCTAGTAGACCAGATTGTATGCTCATTATATGCCCTTGTGCAAGACTTCAATCTAACTCTAATGAATCATATTTTATTGATAACAAATAAATCATAATCAGAATTTTGATAGAAACAACTGACAATTAGATTAAAACTTAATTTGTGATCTTTTGAGCATAATAAGAATTTTGTTTGCATGATATATACTTATGTGTTATGAAGCATATTAGATTATTTCTTTATTTCTGCTCTTTCATGTAAATTACTTGAGAATAACAAAAAGAGAGAGAGAGATTAAAAAAAATGAACATTATTCAAGGGAAATAAAATCTAAGTAAAGGCAAATACTCCAATCTTAAGGAAAAGCAAAACAAGCATAATATATTCGGCACATTTGTGAGAATTGTGTGAGCATTCTTTTGGAAGGGATAAGATCCGTAATTAATTACACACAAACAGGAAAAGTTTGAAGCGAACATTTTAACCTTTTTATATTGCTCATCATAGGGATGGTGCCAATGGAGAGGCTAGTGATAGTACCCGGCACTATTTGATCCAACAATTTGGTGTAGGGTGTATTAGGGACGGCACAAGAGGGAGGCCAGTGGTAGTACCTCGTGCCCCTTCCAACTCCACCGGATAAGGAGCAAATAGAGTATTGAGCATAAGAAAGTAAAAACGAAAAACAAAATCAAAATGTTCATTAATTGGTTAAGAAAAGAAATTCAAAAAAAAATGAGAAAATGAATGACAAAGTAAATGAAAGTATATAAGAAGAATCAAGTCAAGTTTTAATTACTTGAAAACACACCTTAAGGATGAAATCAGTGCATAATTATATAAGAAAAGTTTATTTGAAAAGAATTGATTTTGATCCATGACATACTTGTTATGTTTTGCATTCTTTGAATTATATATTTTCAATATTCAGTTTGAAATGCTCCATGCTTGAATAATTTGATTGAAACATGCTTCTACCAATAGCAAATTTATTTTTCTTTTTATGAAACTCATAATTTGAAATAGGCTTTAACTTTGTACACAAGTCTTTGCTTCACCTTTGACTTCGAAATAACTTGTGTTCCAAAGCCTAATGAAAATTGTTTTCACTTGCATTCCATACTCATCAATGATATTTTGGATTTCTCTTGTACTCTTTTGATTAAAAAAATTTTCTTATTAAATCGGTTCCAATGCTTGAATATTTGAAAAATTACATAAGAATTTTTCTAAAAGTATTTTTGAAAGAAATTTTAGATTTGTCGTTCATGATCACCTTTGAAATCTGAAAGTTGAATATATTTACAAAAAGAAGAAGAAAAGGATACTTCTATTTTAATGAATATCTTCTGAAAAAATAAAAGAAAAGGATAATCTGAATTTGCAAATTAGGCAGAATGAATTGATTATAATTTATCTTTCAACTTACCTAATATTGGTACATAATGTCCTAATACTTGTTAAAATATCCTCCATTTTGTACCGAAACTCAATATTAAATACAAAGATTCTGAATGTGCTCTAATGTGTTTGAAATATGTGTTTTCAATCTTAATAATTTATGATGAGCTACGATGTAGAAGATGCATATCTCAAATTATAATCCTGAAAGCTTTCTTGAAAATTTTTTATGAAGTTCAGAATCTGATTTTGTATAAAAGCTTAAACTTAATTTAAAAATGCTTATATCATTACATCTTTGTAACCTTAGTTATATGCTTCAAGGATCGCATCATTTAGGAGAATAACTCAATATGATTCCTAAATGAAAATTTTAACTTAAGAAAAATAGAATTAATTTTGATGTCTTGGTTGATTGCTCCGATACGCATCTGAAACATATCATTTCTTATTTTTAAAGTGTACTAAAATTGGTCTAAATGATGTATTTTTCAATGATCTTGATTCTAAATATATGATTTTATTTTGATATTAAAAAGATTCATTGTGTTTCATGTATACATTGATGTCTATGAGTAAGAAATTAAATTCTATAAACATTCACTTGAATGATCTTCTATCCCTTTCTGCATGATTGTTGCTTCCATCACTAAAAGAAAGCTATTTTTAAAAGAGAGTGAATGCTCCTAAAGCTAGAAACATTTCAGCTCACTCAAATGACTCTTAAAAGAAAGAAAATGTAATTGCTTTTGAAAGAAATTGACCTTCAAATGAATTATTTTCTGATTAATATTTCAGTACATTTTCTCAAAAATTAATAGGAAGCATAACTTGTTCTTGAAAGATGAAAAAGAGTGATTGCTATAAATTTTGAAAAACTCTAGATCACTTTACATTCTTGATATCATAAAATTTCAGTTTTATTTACGCTTATCATTAAAATCTGAAATTTAATAAGAAAAGAATGATTAAAGAAGAATGCATCTTTTGAGGGGAGCTTTAGACATATCAATCTCTCTAGATTTTGCATCTTATTCAAAAGTCACCATCATATGATGCATACCTTGAATATTTTATGCATTGATTTTGATGAATCTCCTTGTGTTGCCATTACCTGTCTTAGTTATATATAGCCTATACTTTGAGTTTAATTCTATAAAGCATTTATTATCTCAAATGAATATGATTTGATACTTGCAAATATGCTCTCAATGGGTTAAGGTGAAAATATGCTGAAATTTGTAGAAAACATATTTTCAAGATTAACAATTTGAATGTTTTATTGAAAATTATCTTCAAATTCTAAACTCTTAAATGGAATGCTTAATTAATGGGGAGAAAAAAAATTTCAGAGGGAGAGATCATATGAAACTTAAGCGCATAAATCCATAACTAAAGGAGAGAGAAAGAATACTAAATGAGAAGTGATCCTAATACTCTCTAATATGTATCATCTGAAATTTAAATCTGAAAATCTTTATGTTATTTGGTTAGTATATCTTATACATCAACCATGAACCAAATTGCAATTCAAACAGTTGATCTTAAGTGCCTCTAATTTAATAAAAAAGGGGGAGAAAAATAAAAGTAAAAAAATAGCTTGGAACGTAATGTTTTATGTCTGATTCATGATCATTGTTGTCGATATCTGAAAAGTATGAATAGATCTCAAGAGGCTTACATAAATGAAAAAAATGAATGTTCTTAAAAACTAAATCAATAAAGGATACTCTATGTAAATTTGGCAAAGGACTTTTAGTATGCTTTTAATGTCTAATTGGTATCAATTTAAGCAGATTTTTGGTATCAAACTTTATGCTTCATTGAATATCTTTTGAAAGTTGAATTTTCATTTGTACTTAATTGGTAAATCATTTGTTGTGAAGAATTTCACCTGTCTTAGTACCAGAAATTTTCATTGGAATCTACTAATGAGTTCTTATTGGCTTGCACTTTAGAGTTTTAATCCTGTGCCAATTCATTTTAATTGATTTTAATGTTATTCTCTTTAACGGAGTAAAAGAAAGTCTTTAAAAGAGCTCTAAAAGAACCTTCAAAGCTTTGAATTTTATGTATGTTCTAAGATATATCATAAATTGCATGAATTCGTATTTTGGTACTTGTGCCCGAATGCTTTTATTATCATAAAAGAACTTTAGAGTCATTAAGAATCGATGATCCAACATGATGGTATATTTTTCAAGTATATAAGTTTTGATCTTATACTCTGAAAATTAATTAGATTGCACTCATATTGTTAAATACTTAATATATTGGGCAAAAGATCTTAAATGACCAAACTTTCATACTTGTTATTAAAGATCTTTCCCAAAAAAAAAAGATTAGATTTTCATTCGTGCTTTCTTTGAATATCATTCTTGACATTCCTTGAATTAACTTGAAAAAGATTCCACCTGCACTTGATTTGAAAACTATCTTTGGAATCTATATTTAAAGGTTTCTTTTGGTTCGTATCTCAAATGTATTATTCTTAAAGCCAAACTTTTCATTCTTGATTCTGATGACATTCTTAAAGCCAAATAATTTCGAGTTTATTCTTTTTGAAAGAGGGGTAAAAGAACTTTAAAAGAATGTTAAAATTATCAAATTCAATGTGATCTCATTTAAATTTGCTCTGAAATCATTGTAATTGGCTCTGATACATGCTCATTAATTTTGTTCTGACATTATTGCCTTGAGTTATATCATTCATATTCTTGCAATAATTCCACATGCATTGACTGAAAACCAGAGTACAATAAGGGAGAGAAATATCTAAGTTTAGTTTATTACTTTGCGCTTAATGTTTTATTATTTTGCAACCTTTTTGATGTTGTCAAAAAGAGGAAGAAATATCTGAGTATATGCTCATAATGTTTTATGTGTTGATTATGTTAAGTTGATTAAATCTAAAACATTATCATGAAGTATGTTTTAAATATGCATGTTTTCTACTTCATGCAACTTAGCTATACATTAGTTCTATAACACAATCTATTTTATATTGCATATACTCCAAGTTCTATCATCATCAAAAAGGGGGAGATTGTTGACCCAAAGATTGATTTTGATGATCACAAAACCTTAAAGTATAATTACTAATGTGTGTTGCAAGAAGAAAGATAATTTGTTTTGCAAGGAACATAGCAAGTTGGAAAAATACAAGGCCTCAAAAGCTCTCAAGAAAAGTTGGAAGAAAGCCACACTTCATTGGCCCAAGTTTCAAGTTCAAAGGATTCAAGTTGGAGTAACAAATTCAAAGAAAAATTCAAAAGAACAGTCCTCGAGTCGACTACTAGAAGTTCAGAGTCGACTTTGGAGTTTCAAGGAACAGTGCTCGAGTCGACTCCTACTGTTCACGAACCGACTCTCGTAGAAAAAGACAGAGAGTTGATTTTCAGCGCTACAGTGCTCGAGTCGACTCCTATTCACGAGTCGACTCGAGAACGCTGGAAGGCATAACGGCTAGTTTTTTCTCAACTCCAATGGCTCTATTTTTGTCTCTAACGGCTAGATCTTTGTTCCCACGCCATCCAAAGCTATAAAATCAAGGAAAGAGCTAGGGGAGAAGTTAAGGAAGTGAGAGAGAACACATAGGGAAGATATTTCAAAGAGATTTCAAGAGAAACCTTCCAAAAGCACAAAAGGGCCATTCAAAGCAAAAGAGAGAAAAGAGCATCCGAGTGAATCCCAAAGCTTCCTCTCCAACTGTGTGCTGCCTCAGTAATCCTCTACCTCGTGCGAAATCAGAAGAGGGTCAAGTAAAGAAGAAGCTTCTTCTCTTTACTCTATTTGTTTATATTTGTTATATCTGCTTGTTTGAAAAGCTTGTATTTATTTTAAACTCCTATTCTGACATCTTGTAACTTGATTCAATCAAGGGATTGAATCAAGGGGTTAAGGGTTGTTGGTGAGCCAGTGAAAACCAACGTTGTAGGTTGTAGTTGGTAATCCGGAAAAAACCAACTGGGTTGGATTGTGAGCCCGTGAAAACAGTCGGATTGGTTCTAGTTAGTGAGCCTGTGAAAACCAACCGAGTTCGTTGTGATCTCGTAAAACAACCGGCTGTAATCTGAGGGATTATAGTGAAATTCCCAAGAGATCTTGGAAAGTGGATGTAAGTGCTGGGGTGCACCGAACCACTATACATCTTTGTATTTGTGATGCCTTATCTCTTGTGTTTCATGCCTTACATTCATACTTGATTGTGTAATATCTCTAGCTTTGTTTCCTATAGATTTATAAGTGATTGTTTAGAACTTGCTTAGCTTATACTCTATTCTTACCATTCACATAGATTAAAATTGATCATACAACTATAAGTTAATTTTAGATCAATTGCACCCTAAAGCCATAGTATAATTGCTCTAGCTTATTTTTCCACTGCTTTACTTGTAATTGCCTAGAGCTTAAGTAAATAACATCTTATCATTCCGCTGCATTCAATTCAAAGTTAATTAGGGAACATAATTTTTAGAAAATCCAATTCACCCTCCCTCTTGGGTTGTCACCTCGGGCAACACTCTCTCTCTCTCTGGTGTTTGGATTATGCCATGTTGGGCTGGATTGGTTCACCATTCCAAGTAAACATCCAATCAAAAAGGATCACCTAAGCCTTGCCAGATCACCCAGGCAGGTGTCCAAAAGGGTACTTGTTCGCATGCTAGGTCTCCTGGGCAGGCCACACCTACCAGCCTAGCTGAGCACCCATGATAACTATGCTCATAGTCAAATTAGCTACTAAACTTGTAGCCATCAACGATTATATACAGAATAAGCATGTATGATTGGTTTCTTAATTTACTCACAGTTACCATAATTGAGAAAGAAAATGCTTGTCACTATGGTTGGCTAGCTATAAGACACCAAAGCTAAAAGTTTATGTGCCAGATAAATTATCCACCATGTCAGATTTACGATAATATGCTATCAGCATGACCATAAGAACATAAAAACAAGCTAGGAACTTAAGAACGCCAACATCTCAAATACACTCTTACCACTTGTATTAATAAACATTTTAAGAATGGCTTTTCTGCTTGTCGCAATCGATCAATTGTAATCCTGAGATATGCCTCAACCCATTGATCCACTTGACCTTTGCAATTATGGAATACTACTTCAATAAGCTTTGGTGCAGGCTCAATATCAGTATCTTCAATGTTTTTGTCCGACATAATCTGCATAATGCATAATACATAGGTTTTGTAATCGATTTGCATCAAAAAACAAAATCTTTACTTCATAAAATATTTGTTCAGATCGAGTATAAACAGCAAGTAGAATCAATGTTTTCAAGATGGCTATAAATTATCTGGATCTCATCTTTGGATCAGTATCAGTTTGGATCAAAATATCTAGATCTGTATCATGGATCAAAAGATCCAGCTTGAGCATGAATCATATGGAAGTCCATATTATATAATTTGTTGGACTATGCAGATTTTAGAATCACTTATTTGTCTCTAATAAGCCTAAGCACAAAAAGTTAGCAAGCTTGATAGGGATTGACTTATAAAGACAGAAAAAGAAGTTTTGCAGTTAAGTTTCAATCAAATATCAAAATTTGCATATATTTACAACCACCTGCTAAAATGCAATTCCCTTCTTCCCAAAATATCCTACCTGAAATGATACTTGAATTGGCAGCTAGACAAGATGTTTGTACCATGAGACATGCCCTATATAGTTTATGATGGTGGAAACTAATAATCATATGTGTGGCTTTTAATTCTTCATCAATCTAATTATAATTGACTCATTTTCCTATTTTCAAATTATATTATACATTTTAAATTCTTGAAGAAATTATAAAATCAATCTTACAGTCTGCAATTTAATCTACAAGGGATCCAATCTAACAGCCTCCATGATTTATTAATTGCAACTGATCTCGACAACGTTTAGAATTTATTAATTTTATATTGGAAACAAATTTGATGGGATTAGACTTCTGATATTCATGGTTATGTGGAGAAGAACAGAAAAGAAATTCCAGGAAGACAGAAATTTAAAAAAAAAAGGTAATATGACTCACAGATGAAAGTATATTCCACAAGCTTTGCTGGTAGTCAGGATCTTTGCATGTTAGAAAATGTGCAGTCCCCCTGGATATGTAGTTGTCCAGTGGAACAAGAATATCTACATGAAAATAACCCTGTAAGATCTAAAGGTGCATTTAAAAATGGAAGAAAAAGAAATGCCGGAAGACTTCTGTCAAAAATATTGCTAGTTGAAATTTGAACATTCAAGTTAACACTCAAAGCATATAACGAATTAAGAAAGAAAGCAATTAAATGCAAGTAAACTTTGTACATATCTGCTTTTCTTAGATGGAACTATATGAACATAAAATGTAAGCCAAGCGGGTTTCAAATTTCATTATGAAAAATAACAAAAAAAAAATTCTTAGAAATAATCATAACAATCAAACCAATTAAGCAACACTAGAAAAGAAACAGATTCCCACATATGCAGATACCTGTTGAAAAATAACTTGATGGAATGTACAGTCCATGTAATCCAATAACTAGTTCATGACAGAAGAACTAATCATGTCCATTCCCATATTTCTCATCCATCTACTTTTCCTTCTCATCATCCTCCATCTCCTCGGCAGTAAGAAAGCAGCCATTTTGAAGGTTTGCCTTCTCCAAGGATTCAAAGCAAGGTTCGCCGTATTGACCGTACCGACGTACCGGTGCAGAACCGAGCCAAACCGGTATTGTACCGAAAGTGCCACAGTGTGCGGCACTTAGCGCGTGGCTTTAGCCACGCACTATCTTCCATGAAGAACACCCTGTAGCGGTGCGAACCGGCTCGGTTCGCACCGGTACAGGCCATGAACCAATCCGTTCTGATACAGATTGGGTCGGTACTGATTGCTCGGTTTGCACCAGTACAGGCCATGAATCAATCCATTCTGATACAGATTGGGTCGGTACTGATTTCAATAGCCGTATCGTACCGGTGCCTGTCGGTACCGGTACGGTACGGGCTGTACCGTACCGGTCGGTTCAGCAAACCATTTCAAACCAAAAAGCACGAAGACTATTGGTAGAGTCAGACAAACAGTTATTCAAATCTTCTATTCTGCCAGCAACTTATTTTTAATTTTGTCTTTTCTGTTAAAAATCAGAGTCATCACCGGTCCTTGCTCTGCCCAAAAACTTTAGCCTCCAAACTCCCTTCCACTCCTAAGCGCTCAAAACCTCAAGAACATTTGCATTCTTTCCTTCACAGCAAAACACCCATGACATATCGAACACAAATCTGGATAGTGAGCCTCATTTATCTAAAAATGCAATAAGTTTCAGTTCTCTTTATAATCCCATCCAATTCATTACTTGAAATTATATGAACTTTATAATGGTCTCATCAATGCTTTGTTGATATAAGTTAACATCTCCTTCAGAGTAGGTCCGCTGTGCCGATCATACCGACGTACCGGTGGGCACCGGTACCCTACCGAACCGATACTGTACCGGTTCGGCTGGTTCGGGCCAAAAGCTAAAAAAAATTTGAGGTCGGTACGAGCCGGTCGGTACCGGGCCGGTACGAGGCCGGTACTGACCGATACGGGTTGCGAATAGTCGGAACCGAAAAATATAGCTGTACCGTACCAGCCCGTTTCGACCCGTACCGATCGGTACGGTAGACCATGCTTCAGACACAACACTTGAATAGAGGCAACCAAGCATCCACTGCAAGAAACAGATCCAACTTCCTCCCTAATGGGAGAACAACACCTTAATTCCTCTTCACAGAAAGTATAATAATCCCCATTATTGTGCATAATATTCATTACATATTTTGGTTCATTATATAAATTACCAGGGATTTATTGATCTATATCCAAGACAAAGTTCTTAGCTGATACATGCTCCGTTTTCTTATAAATGCTGACTTGATAAACTCAGATCAGGAAGCAATACTTATTTACAGATAAAGAAAAAGTGCAAAGAATTCTAGGATTGGCAAATATGGCTGAATTTTTGTTTGGTTTCTCAAAATGTAAAAACATTTTTCCCTAAGTTCAGAAGATGACATATAATCCAACTCATGGATTCAAAAATAGTGAAGGGCATGTATATCAAGAAACTTCAGAGGAGCAACGTGGCCAAAGGACATCTCACAATAACCAATTACAACGTGTTTGAGAAGAGGTAGATTAGGGCATCAGGCTTTGGCTAAAAGTTCGAAACGGAGACAGGCCTACATGCGCTCCATAATGACTAGCTCCAATTACATCAGATTCGACGTATGTAACACAAGAAATAAACATTTATTTCAATGGCATTCTCATATTTTTTTAATATCGCATGCATTTAACAAAATGCAATCACGTGTTATTAAAATTTCACTAGTTATACTTCCTAGTGGATACCATGCATCTTTTACTTAACCCATCCCAACCAGAACAAAAATATTCCAGCAAATCAAAACAATTTTGAAATGACTCCTTGTGAAGAATTCAATGAATTCACTTAGCAAAAGTTATGAAATTTTTTTAAGAAGTTATATTTTTATAATCAATTGTAATCTACAAATCAAGATTTAAAAAGAAACTAAGCAAGATTTAGCATAACCAGCATAACAGAAAATCATCAAGTATATTACCATGGAAAGTCCATAAATTGTATATTCAAAATACATAACATATATGGAACATAAAATAAGATGCCAACATCAGCATGCAGGAATTTTAATAGAAATCCTGCTCCACTAAGCAGAACCCTTTACCCCATTGAAGAGAGAAACAGTTTTGTCAACAATGAGAGTATAGAAACTTCAGAAAATATAAACAACGGCAATGAGTTCATTGCGATGTATACACTTACTTTCAAAGTAATCAATAGCCCAATCATTAAGAGCATCCACCATCAAAGGCCAAAGACTCCACATCTCCAATGAAATTGTTGGAGAGAAAAACGTCACGTAGGAGACAATTTCCAAAACTTCTTCAAAAACATCTGCCATGCATAATAAAGAGTATAATAAAAGAAAAATAAGATTACCCTAAAAGGATGAAGCAAACTTTCAGATAGAGTTGAAGGAAGACAACAAGAGAAAATAAGTTCATAAATAGGATGCAAGCTTTCTGGAAGGAGTTCCAATTGGCAAAACTGAAGTGAAGCTTATACATCAGATAAAGCGATAATGGCATGCACATAACATGAAAATATTAGATATCCTTACCAAATAATATCCACAATGCTTAACAAGACTGACAAAACAGTCAGTAGTGGCAACTAAAGTAGACAATCAACCATTAAGAAAACAATATCTATTTAGCAAATATTAAAAAATATGCACAAGAAACAAGTTAGATCTAAATAAAAGGAAGTTAATAGAGGGGAGGCTTATTACTCAAGCACATATAGACATACCTTCTATTACATAAACCAATATATGATTCCAAGCTCAAATACCAACAATGCTGGTCACAAGCCATTATAGAAAATGTGGAGGGTTTGTCAAGTTAACAGCCTACCATCAAAATGAATGAACAACCTAATCGAAATGAGTGTGATTAAAAGCCACAATACATATGGGACAAGGTTGGTTAACAATTCTTGTTAAAAACTATCTAGATTGCAGAAGCTGACCTCAGCTAGAAGTGCCAACACTTGTCACATTTTTCCGGGGTGTCATTTAGGGGAATCTTAATATCAAGTGATGTGCACTTTAAGCACAATAACAAAAGTTACCATTATTATTTATCAACACGAGTACCTAAAAACAAATCTTAGGTAACCTTAAATATATCTAAGGAATAACTTATACAATGCCTGTTCTATAACTTTGTATTTTAGACATCATATATATATATATATCTTCTTTCTCGTTCAATTTTCCATTTCTGGATAAGCATCAAAACGATAGATGTATGTATATGTATATGTATTATAAACATATACATGTGTGTGCAACACCTGAGGACAGTTAGACAATCAGCACCCATTCCAAATGAGCAAGTAAAATGACGACGAAACAGATTGTTAGCAGCACCAGATAGGTTTGTCAATTTATGGTTCAAATTGTGTTGAATTCTTTAAGCTGACTAATATGCGTAGATTTGGTTCCTCACTATGACATATACATGGAGGTTTAAATCCATAGCCAAAAAGATGTAAGATGATTAATGAAATTACCTATATTATTTTGGAAGAAGGGTATGAACACAAAGCCAACAGGTAGAGGGTTGTGTCACACTTTGGCCTTTGAGCTGGAAGAGTCTGCAAGTCACAATTGGAGAGTGAACAAGTGTAAGTGGTGTAAACCATCAAGAGAATCAGATCATTTTGGACACTTGAAATTGTCCAAAACTACAGGTAAAGTTAGGGGTGCAAATGGGTCGGGTCGATCCGACCTGATTTCTTATTCAGGTTCTAATTTTGGACCCAGACCCGACCCAATTGAAAATCGGTTCAGGTCCGCGGTTACAATTTTTAACCCAACAGGTCATTCGGGTTGGGTCGGGTCGGGTCCAGATGGGTTTGGATCCGGATCGGGTCCGGACTTCGTTTTCTCTTTAAAAGTTTTCCTACAACCATCCCATCATCATTAAGGGCAACATGACATTTCGCCACGTGTCATATGACGATCGGCTGTTGCTGCTGCTTCACCATTTAACGATGGAAGGAAGAGGTCTCAGAGGATGGGAGGAGTCCTCCACCTCTATAAAGAAGTAAAAAACCCATTCCTCTCCTCCTCTCCTTTGTTGTTGCTGTTGTCTCCATGCCATTGTTGCTGCAGGTATGCCGAGAGGCTGACGCAGTCCTTTATCCCCACCGTGGCACCCTTGGGCCACCTCAACGCAGGCAAAAATCAAGGACATCCCCCTCCACTACCTCTCATTCCTTCCGTCGTCCACCTCAGCTCCCTAGTCATCAATCGGACGGTTGGCGGGCGGCGGAGGGGACAGGATAAGGAGGCGGCGACTACTCCTGGGTAGTCGCCTCAGTCGGACTTAAATTTTCTTTCCTTCTTCAAGTTAGATAGGGGTAGAGAACGAAATGAGAGAGAGAGAAGAGACCAAGGGGAATAGAAGCGGAGGAGTCTCAAATGTGTCTTCCTTTGGGACAATGACGCAGCCCTCATAAAACCGCACCACCACAACCCTCTCTCTCCGGGGATTTACAACAACCCAGATGCATAGGAATGCACAATGGCAACCGCGTCCATGGGTTTAGATTTAACGAAGTATCTGCCCTCAACCTGATATTGTAGGATTGTTGTTTTTAAATGGTGAGATAGAGAGATCCAAATGCATGTAAAACTATATCACGCCTCTTTTGTCGTACCACTCCCCCCCACCTCCTTTAGCTGTCATGTACTCTTGTTAGGGATATAAATTTGCCTTCTTTTGTTGTGGTCAGTGGTCTGGGGAATTAAGATGTTCGTGAGGTGCATTTGAAACAGGGCGGTGGGTTACATTTGTGTGGAAAAAGGCAAGGTTTAGCTTCTCGGGCCTAAATGGGTAATTCAGATTCGAGTCGGGTCGGATCGGATCATTGGATAAATGATCCAAAATTGATCCAAAAAAAAAAGGGATCAGGTCGAGTCGAGATTCAGTAAACCCAGATCCAACCCGAAAAATAGAATGGGTCCAATTTTAGGACCCGACCCAGCCCCGTGGGTCCTCCAATTGAGGTCGGGTCAGGTCACGGGTCAACCCGACCCATTTGCAGCCTTAGGTAAGGTTGGGCACCGCATTCATATGGCTATCATTCTGTACAATATCTGATAAAAGATTAGAGTGGATGTTTTCCTCATAGTCATCAAAAAATTTGACTATGCACTATCATAATGAATAGGCTTCATACTAAAAGGTCAATAGAACAAGACCATATCTTGGAAACCACTATCAAAGTTGGAGATATCGATCTCGTATGTACAACATGCAAGTGGTCTCTTGACTTGAGAACACGACTACCCACTATCATTTTGATTCATTTTGATTACTGTCCATAATCCCCTGGATTTTATCCTTAATAGAGAGCACAGTAGTTTATTCTGCGGCTCCGCCTTGTCATGATAGATAAGCATTATCCAAGGAATCTACCTACAGCATGTTTTCCACATCAAAGAGGCACGTGTCTTGCAACCAAGCAGCATTTTAATCGAATTGATTTTATATTATAAAATATTATATACATTCAATATAGAAAAATGTTATTCAAAAATTGATTTTGCATGTGAATCAGTTTTTAGTCGTCTCAAACATGCGATCCAAGGTTCTGATGGGCCATGAAATTGACTGCCTACTATATTGATTATATATTTTCCACATGATCCATCAAGGATAGAAGGTTGAGGGACTGAATTGCAGCAATAGTTGTTATGAATGGATACTTTTTTGTCCATTCTATCTACTAGGGATTAGCATGATTATACATCCCTATATATAAGGAAACTGGCCTACCTTGTTTCATTGGACAATCACACATCAATCAAGCAAGATAGGGCATGGTAGATTAGAAAAACAAGTTAACCTTGGGGTCCCATACTTTACACCATCCTTAGCATTTCACTGAATTTCTCAAGTACCCACCAAACTCTTAATCAATCAACTGAGCAGGTAAATCCAACCCTTGGTATAGGGATTGATTCTTATGGGCTAGCATAACATTGTTGGGCTGGTTTATGGATCAGACCAAGCCCAACCTTGGATTAGCCGACTCCTAGGGTTAACCCTAGATGGCTGACCCACCACTAGAAAACCCTAGGTTAGTTGGCCACACACCAAGCACTTCCTAGGTGGCCGCCACATGCTAGGTCTT
Organism: Phoenix dactylifera; assembly: GCF_009389715.1. Lineage (NCBI taxonomy): Eukaryota > Viridiplantae > Streptophyta > Magnoliopsida > Arecales > Arecaceae > Phoenix > Phoenix dactylifera. Next base: position 87,569 of record NW_024068533.1, on the reverse strand, counting down.
ATCACTAGCGAGCGCCACAAACCTAGGGTTTCCAAGGGTGGCATGCACGACCTAAGATTTCACCCTAGGTCGGCTCCTCCTGTTACAAATAGGAAGGAAGGCAGGTTTTTAGGTGTGCAATGTATTATTTTTCAGATATCTCATGTAGAAATCTCAAAAAAGAGCGATTGAGAGAAGAAATAGGGCAGAAAGAAAGAGATGAGATTGTCGAGTAATTCTTGGAGGGCCTGCTGGGTGCGATTACTCTATGTGGATCCAAGTCTTTCAACCAATCTTCTTCCATTTTTTATGTTCTCATGTTTTCGCTGTAGAAATTAATCTATGCTATTATGCATTTAATATATGTTTTTTTTTGGTAATTATCGAAAAAGAGCAATCTAAGTATTAATCTTCCACCGCATCATGATGTTGGACTTTATTTGTGTCCATCATATATTTCATTTTTGGTTCCATTCAACTCTTACAAAAGCTCCATGCTAAGATTTGGGCTTTTAAACATGAACATTTGATCTTGCACTTGAAGATTTCTTAGACTCTATTACTCTTTTCTAAATATTTAATTCAAAAATAAGATCTAAAACAATTAGTAGAACCAACACTCACCGAGAAATAGAATTTCCAGAGGGGCAGAAACATAGCTTCAGTGCCAAATATCTATTAAATTGCTTGGCAACAAACTCTGAGCTACTTAAGCAAGCCAAGCACCCATAAAGGGACAATAATATACCACAGAGAAACAAAGAATAACTTGATTATTATGACAATGTTGTGATTATGACACTACATGCCCATTTCAATATGTTCCAAGAATAAAGGAGCGGGCAGCATACTAGCATTGCTAGATAAATGAGATATTAATTTAGATAATCATATGACAGAGAAACGTACTTAAGAGGCAAGGTCAAATCATGCCATTTTAACATTGGTATATGTCATAAGGCAACATGTATATGAACAATTGATATTCACCACATATATTTGGTCAATTACATTTGTTATATGCACTCGAAAAGTAGTTACCTTGACCATCTGTAGTCAACATTCTTCGCATTATAGGTAATAATGTAGGCTCAATTTGGACAAAAAGATGGGGAAGCCTGCTCACAGACTCAAGAATTGTGCCTATGGCACGCAAACAACCAACAGCTGCCAGAGCACCTGAATCATCAGCCTCCTCATCTGCTTCAGATGTATCCATGCACCTCCAGAATGCAGCAGCCTAGGCAAAGATTTTCCGCAGATATATATGATAAGGAACTGCCTTGCAGCACATGAATATACAGAGAATTGTTAGACACGAAAGTAAATTACTAGATTCTGGCATAAGCCAATAGCATATGGTGCCATCTCTTCACCAAATTTGTCCACAATAGTCTCAAGAGTGAAGACAAGGTCCTCATTTTCAACTTCATTCATGAGTTTGAAGAACTCTGCAAGTGAGAATTCAAAATTCTACTAAATAATATCCATTCAGACAGAAATATTTATAAAATTATAAGAAAGATACATACCATCAAGCAATTGAGGAAGAATTGGACGGACCTCATTTAGATCTATATCAGAAATAGAACTCTTAGAAAATTCAGGAGAACAAATATAAAAAGTATAAAAAGTTGAATAGGAGGCCAAGAAAACATGCCTTTGCATGCTTCAACAAAAGAGCGCAATGCAAAGACTGAATCAACACGGACAGGAAGCTCTGGGTCACGCAATCCAGAGACAACACAGTGAAATGCCCTCCGAAAGTTGTTTTGATCTTGAAAGTTGATATGAGCATACTGCCCTGCAACCCATGCTGCCTGATAGTCCAGAATACAGATGAATCAATTAACAAAAACAAATAACTTTGTAAAGCAAAAAAATTAATTCAACTTCAACAAATACACCATTAAAATGGATTTGAAAAAGAAATAGAGAAGAAACAATCAACAAAAATGACACTCAAGATACACCATACCATACCGAACCGGACGGTACAGCGCATACCGCACCGTATCGGTACCAAACCGGTATATGTGATATAGAGGGCGTACTGAGTGTCGGTATTGCCAAACCAAACCCCATACCGGGCATACCAACATAGTAACAGATTGGCACTGGTACAAAGCCGAATAACAAGACGGCATACCTTGATGACACTTATTGAAGCAACTGTAGAACATAGGATGAAAAAGGGTAATGATAAGATTTAAGCATAAATACGAACAAGATTTTGTTTCCAAAAGCTAATAACCATTTGATTGATGTAATTTATTTACATGATTGGATTTTGCGAAACTTTCAACTAACACCTTAAACATATCTCAAGTCATGCACAGCGAGCATTAATACAAACAATCCCCAAAGTTATCAAATATATCCAATGTTACTTGGACACATGGTCAAGTGCCAACATGGGAATCTTCTGAAAATTCGACACTGAGTATCTTACATATGTAAGTCTAAGTACACATTGATGTATGCATATAATAAATAATGAGATAGACCTATACTCCTTAAGTTCATAAAGTCTAACAAGATCGTCACTAATTATGATGCCAGAAATAAAATAACTTTCACATTGAAGTGCCAAAATAAGACATGCATAATGATTGCATCATAACTAAATAGTATGTAGTGTCAAGGAGTGTCATAAAGCATCCGAAGTGTCCATGTGTCCCATACATCTAGAAACCCAAAACATAAAGTGTCTAGGTAACACATATATACCTTAGCATTATTGGTGAGAGTTGGAGATGCAGATGCACAACTCATGTGCATTCATTTTGTCCATTCCCACTTAATGTATTCTAGCTGTGAAATGTTAGTAGACATCATTATGATCAATCTCTTACAGATTACATTTTGAACCCAGATTATGCACCGTATGGCTGTTAGAGGTGATCTCCTATTGGCTGTAAAGGAAATGGTGAACAGGCTAGATGACTCAAAAGAGAGGCATCTATTGCTATTAGAGAGGTAATACTGATTTTAAGGGAGTTTGACTATCGGTAATAATTAAGTGCAAGTCTCAAACATCATTCTAGCATGAAAGGATTTGAACCAATGGAGAAAAATTTTGCCAGTCATGCATAGCTTTAAGGAGGCTAATGAGTTTTTGGGAGAGATTAGCCTGAGACCGGTGTGATTTATTACAATACAAATTTTACAGAATTCAATTCAAACAGTGCCTGCTAGCAGATTACCTGCAAATGGGCTTACATGAATACTTTTGGCTTGCAGATGATTGGTGGCTCTAATATTCTAGAGATGTAGCGAATCTAAATATTACAGTTCACATCCTCCAAGTTTTTGCATACCCTCCCTGACCCATGAGCTCCCCCCACTGGGCTCATCACCCATATGTGAGTACATCACCCCAGCGCCACCTCGGTACCAGCGGACCAGTAGCGCTTCCACCGACAGCATCCAGGCGTGGGGCATCCGGTCCCCAAATTTAACCGACGCTCGCGCGTTTCGAACCTGCACCACCCCAGTGAAAGCCAACATCCTCCTTTTGCAAACTGTCACATTCAATGGATACAAGAGGATCTAGCAAAACTCCCATATACATTCAAAAGAGAGAAATCACCTCATACATCACTGGCTCGAAAGGTTATACATGCAGTTAAGGCTAAAGTACACCAGCCAACAACAAAAGGTGTAAGTTGATCCTCTCAACGCGGAGTACACACATGATACAAAGAATCTTGTGATTAGTTGCCTCAAGGACTAACATAATCAAGACGAGCCCCAAGTAAATGAGCCTAATTTTCCTTTGTCACAGGGCAGGCCAGGGTTATCAAAATCATGATGGCAGGAGAATCAAGGAACTTCTTAACATCAGAAACAACAAGAGTACCCCTCAAATCTATAAGGCTGGAAACAAGCAAAAGAGTAGTAGCACTGAAGAGAAAACACCATATCTTTTGGAGGTCTGGATTGCGGCTTCCCCAAATCATCCAGAGATAACGACAAGAATGATAACACTAGCCAAGATTTTAGGACTACATGTGGTGATGGTAGCATAGGCATGGGACACAGGCAATCATACAGGTCACTGAGCCCATTTACTTGTAAGACCAATTGGTAACTAAATCCAAAATTCTGATCTCTGTCAAGGCATGGTTTGCCGAACCAAACAGTACTGATACGTACCGACCATACCGTACCATACCAATACATGGTACGAGAGGCATACTGAGTGTCGATACGCCAAACCAGCCTCCGTACTAGGTGTACTGATATAGTAATAGGATGGCATCAGTACAGGACCCGGTACTGAGATGGCGAATCTTGATCAAAGGTAACTTAGTTTTAAGAGATCATACCTAAGGAGGAGCAATGGCAAGGGAAACAGGGGGCCTACAAACAGCCATAAGGGGCACAAATTCCAGATGGGGACATCGAGAGGGTATGGATGCTATCACAGAAAAAAGTTAGCTCAATGGGGTAGTCCAGTGTTGATAATCAATATCCGTAGCAGAATGCATCATCGACATCCATTCTATAATCCATGACACATTTAACTTGTGGTCATAAAATGAGGGATCTCTTGTGATGACTCAAGTCCCGACGGGATGTTCCATAGGACACCGACATGGGGTACCATCCCGAGTGTTGGGATAGAACCATCCTACCATTGTCCCATCATCCCAATTGGCATGTCTTGGAATATCCCTTGTCCCAAGTGTCAGAACAAGATGAGACAATAGCATGTCCGGTTCCATAGGAAAACGAGGGCAGCCCCAACCCACGAGATTTAAAACCTTGATCTCTTGCATCATCTCCAATAATCAAAGACACATGCAAGACTCACAACCACATCCAACCTCTAAGATTATGGTGAATCAAGGTATCTTTGGGTTCTCGGAGATACAATAACACAGATGCTTACCTTCTATAATCAAATAACTCCATACCAACTTGTTGCAGTTGGTGTTTAAATGTTGATGCCCATGCAGATTGTTCAAGTTGCATACCATAAGCACAAGAGATGTATATAATTGTTCAAGTTGCATACCACAATAAGAACCTGGCAGCTAATGAGGATGCCTATGAGCCCACTACATAATTAATGCAGAAGTGAGGTAAGGACAATTTATAATAGAATAACACTGGCATGCTGACCCCCCAAGACCATGAAGACTCATGCCCTTGGACAGCATGGCACATATTGAGGCATACTCTATCATTTGATAACCAACAAAGTTATCAACAAAAACTTTTAAAACCAATGTCGGCAGAACCAACCTGAACCGTCCGGTTCTGCCCGTTTCGAACCATACTGGTGGCTCACCGGTAAAGTTCCGGCTCAAAAAAATAGGACGTTTCCGGAGCTGAAGAAGAAGGAAAAAGAGCAAGCGGAGGAGGGAGGGAGAGAGAGAGAAGAAGAGGATGCCGGCGAAAGGCCGACAGAGCCCGGCGGAGGCTGCAAGGGGGCCAGCACTGGAGAAGAAAGGCTACTTAAGCGGTCGACCCATGAGAGAGGCAGAACGAGAGAGGAAAAGAGGGCGGGGGAGGGAGGGAAGGACGCCGGCGGAGGGCCGACGGAGCATGATAGAGCCCGGCGGAGCCTGCGAGGGGGCCGACGCCAAGGAAGAAGGCCGCTTAAAAATTTTGCCAATTCATAAGTGAAGTCGGCAATCGACTTCACTTAAGCGGCCTTCTTCCTCGATGCCAGCCCCCTCGCAACCTCCGCCGGGCTCCACCAGGCTTCGCTAGCCCTCCTTCTATTGTGTTACCCCCACACGCGTTGCGACGATCGCAGCGGAAAGACACGTGCGGGGGCGTTCATCTCATGAACGTTCTAAGGAACATAGATTTCAAAATTTTTCTAGAGTTCTCTAACTCAGTTTTATGAAATCTAAAGAAAAGATTAAAATTAAAAGACATGATTAATTTCAGATCTACTACAATTCCTAATTGTATAGAATTTATAAAGATCTAATCTTTAGCTTTGAGCAGGTAGAACTTCACCGCTATCTGATAATCATAGGATTTCTGGTTGCGACGATCCGCACAAGCATCCGGCCTCTACAGGTATCCACACGAGGTACAGATCGCTCCAAGATCTCACCGGGGTGCTAGCTCCCTTGCAGAGATCACCTTTGATGGCTGAATTCCTCTCTCTTTAATCAACTTCTTGATTACTTTGAGAGGAAGAAGAAGGAAGACGACGAACGTCAAAGGGGAGGAAGAAGAAGACGACGGCTCTTCTTCTTCCTCTCTTGCTCACACCAAAGGGAAGGAGGGAGAGGATGGCGGCTGATTGAAGGCTCCAATTCCTTATGCATCACGCCTGGTCCCTTTAAATAGGCATCTCATGCCTACACAAACAAGGAATAATTTCATCAATCAATCAATCCTTGATTCATCCCTCCAAAATCAGCAACACCCCTTACTTAATTCTATCACAACCCTTACTTAAAAGTGATTGGAGAGAATCCAAGGGATGTGCTCGTGCCATGTGGTAATCCGCGTGAAAGAGGAGCATCCGGCCCTCCATGTGGCATGGGATCAAACTAGGAAAGGAAGGGCGGACGCCCCTCCTTTCTTCATGCGTGTGAGGAGGGGTGGACGCCCCTCCTTTCCTTCTTTGTTCCACACGGCATGAAGGAAGATCCCTTCCTGGTTTTACATACATTTATTTCCTAATCTAATTAGGAATTACATGGTCCCACTTGGCCAATTGAATTCTAATCTAATTAGAACTAAATGTGTCCTCCAAATTGATTTATATGAATCCTAATCCAATTAGGACTTGAATTGGACTTCATGAATCAAGTTCCTTATCTAATAAGGAGTTCTAATTAATTAGGCCTTCCCATCCTTATCCAATAAGGTTAAGCCTAATTTAATGAGGTCCAATTAAATCAATTAAATTGCAATCCAATTGCAAATCCTTCTTCTTTAACTCACTAACTTTTAGCGGGTTAAACCAATTGTCAATCAAATTGACAATCAATTTTAATTGCGAATCTAAACCGCAATCCAACCGTCGGAACGATCAAAACCTCTAATGTTTGTGACCCCGTAGGTTCTATTCTGATTGGTAGTGAGATATATTATGATCTCCATCATAATATCATCGAAACTTCTTTCAATGGGTTGAAACGATATCAACTGTACTCTTAGGATTCACTGATCACCAAGTGAATGCCTTTGAGTCTCACAATCCACTAGTGATACCTAGCAGCATATAGTGACAACCCAGCAGAAACAGAAGGGATGAACCTCTAGGTGCAGTTAGCGTATGATATAGTACCTCTATCGTAGATCCTGACATGACGAAAGTTATGAATAACTCGTCAAATCCATCGTCTGTCTTATGTCAGATTTCTTTGACTCAAGTTCGAGATTGGAAAACTCTTTTTTCAGAACTGCCCTGACCAAGGTCTTTCGAACTTAATCTTATAAATCACATAGGATCACTCCTAATCTATCAAGGTCGATAGATCCTATCTAGATGCAACCCTAATCCGACAGCGAACCTACTGCAGCCAATCTGCACCACAAGAACACTTAGGGCTCATGTTTATGTGCTCGTCAAACTACAGAAACCTCACCGTGACTAGTTGAGGCATCGCAGATCTAAGTACTAGTCATACAACTGCAGGCATCAAGTAAGTCACTGACGAATGGATAGACATCCCAAGTGACTTCTTGCTTTGGTCACGCTCAGTACTCTTATTCTCTAACAAGCACTTGCACAATCACCCCCAGTGTCACCACACTGTGGACTTAAGACTCCGTCCATCAAGGAAAATGATCTGTGCACTAATCTCATCGGATCGATCACCGCCTTCGTGATGATTCACGATCAGGAGCAATTTAGGGAATTAACTATTATTACACATGCCTTAAATTTTCAACTCTTTGAATATGTGTTAATCATCTTATTAATTTCTAGGGCGATTCATGGACATCATAATAACATGAATGAAACAAAAATGCCTATTTTTATTTATTAATAAAATGATCAAGTACAAATTTCATGCCTCTAGAATAATTACAATGTGTCTGCCAAATTGGCTTCTAGGGCATACTCCTAACACCTCCGATGTCCTCTCCCTCCCTCCCTCCCCCGCTCTCTTTTTCTCTCTTGTTTTGCCTCTCCCGTCTATCGCTGTGTCGGTACGGGCCCCAGCACGGCATGGCGTGGGCCCGTACCGAGCTGTCCCACCGGAGAACTATTACGACGTCTGGTACCGCCGGTTCCTCCGACCTTGTTTAAAACCTTGATAGTTTGAACAATGAATTTTATTTTCTATGCAACATCATTAGTATTTAAACATTAAAATTCTACTTTTCAGTTTGTTTGATGTACAGATTCACCTAAGACAATTCTATCCATCTCTGTTGAGATCTCAAATTATATCTCAGTTTAACCCAGAATTAGCAATACATCCAATTAGTACCTAAGAAAAAGTTCTTTTCCAAGAATTGGATGCAATCAAAACATATAACAAAATAACAATGAATGAGTTGCTAAACATCAATGGTGAATCAAGACAAGTCTAGTACCACATGGACACAAACATAAGAGATGGCTTCAAACACAGCCAAGTGTTTGATCGTCAAGAGGAGAAATACAACAAATAAAATAGAACAAAGAAAGAAGCACATAGATAAATTCTAACCAATTTTTATAAATATTTTAGGATATTATAAATTCTTACCATATACAATTAGAAAAGCTTTTCTGCATTCTTCTTATGGGTTGTAAGTGGAGTCATGTCTCTTTAGAGTGGGAAAAGACAATTTATCTCACCTCCACCTCTATAAAATACAATTCATTTAATAAATACCACCGTTCACCTTCTAATCCATAACTAAGAAAGAAAAGTACAAACACTAAAAACAGGGACTACAGCTATCAAGTCAGAATTGTTCATCATGTGCTGCTCTTGTACAAAATTGCATGCACGTATATACTCCAAGAAGAATCAAGAAATATGGGATCACAAACCATCCATCATATGCTCCTCCCTCTCAAATAAGCCACAAACATCATTTGTATTTGACACAAGTATTATACTAAGGTGGTTCAACTTGCAAATAAATTTGTCACAGGCTTTTCTTTCTTGTCAACTATTAATTGTGATGGATTAGTTCCTTATGTCCCTCTTGAGTTTCATTCATTTTAATGAGTGTAACCAATTTGATGTGTATGTTGTAGCAGTGGTAACAATGGTTATTAGCAATGTTCTTGCAAATCCTAAATAGAGGTCATGAGAAAAAACTATGATATAGGATAGCTCATTTCCTGAGTTAAAATTATGCGAAAGGCACCGAAAGTGTATGTAGCAATGTTATTTTTTAAAACCTTTTAAAAGGATTGTGTTATATGTCTTCATAGTAGCATTGCTACTAAAATACGTGTTCCTCATTCGAAACACCAGATTGACTCAAGAAATCAAAATATTACATTTCGCAAAATGTGTTCTTTTATATCTCCACCCTTAACCAGCTATAAAAACTATCACATGATCCAAGTCAAACTCATTGCTGGAAGTAAGGTCAGTGCACATCCCAAACCACCCAATTCCGGAGCATACCAAAAGCATACCAAACGGGCAGATCGGCACAATTCATTCCCTCAATTAGAGAAACCAACAAGGGAGGTGAAGAGGGAGAAGGAGAGAGAGGAAAAGAGAGAGGGAGAGGGAGAGGAAGGGAAAGAGAGGGAGAGAGCAGCAGAGAGAGAGAGATGCGGAGGGAGGGAGAGAGAGGGCTTTTGTGAGACCTTGGAACTGGGCCCGGTCCATTTGACCGGCCCAGTCCCAAGTTACGGTCTCACGTGCGTTGCACGTGAGGCAGCGAGATGGAAGGATCCATCCCAAAGAGGAAGGAAGCCCTGTTTTAGGGCTTCTCCTCATTTGATGCCACTGAGGTAGAGCCACCGCACCCAAGGAAGAGGGGGGTTCTTCGTGTTGCCGCCAAGAGAGAGAGAGAGAGAGAGAGAGAGAAGAGGGTCGTTGGGTGGCCTTCTTCTTCCTTTGCCGCCGGAAAGAAGCTGCCGGATCTTCGCCGAGGCTGAGGTAAGGATTTCTACCCTTCACTTCTTTGTTATACCATTTAAAAAAAAAAAAAAAGAAAAAGAAAGAGAGGGAAGGAGAAGGCCGACCGTCGCGGGCTCTTCTCCCGTGCGCATGCCTCCTCCGCGTGAAGAAGGAGAGGGCCGGCCGTCACGTGCCCCGCCGGCCTCGACTTGGCCTCTCCCGAGCTCGCCGACCTCCCTTCGCAGGAGAAGAAAGAAGAAAGAAAGGAGGGGAAGGAGAAGAAGTCGGGAGAAGAGAAGAGGAGGAGAAAGAAAAAGAAAGAAGAAAGAAAGGGGGGAAGAAAGAAAGAAGTCGGGAGAAGATCCTGGAGAAGAAGAGAAGAAAAAGAAAAAGAAAAGGGAAGGAAAGAAAAGAAAAGAAAAGAAAAAGAAAAGAAAAGAAAAGAAAGAAAGAAAGAAAAAATAATAATAAAGGCAGAGGGTGGTTTACGGGTATGAACCCGAACCCGAACTTGAACTTGGGATGCTAAGCACTTCTGCAGGATCAGCCATGGGAAGATATTAAAATTTAAGTTTTTTTGTATACATATATTGTGATGAATTTTAAAAAAGAATATGATTTTGGATATTAGGTTCTGCGAGGAATTGCCGGAATTAATTGAATTTATATGGATCGTGTTCGCGAAGTGATGTAACCTCTTTACTAGATTTATCGGAAACTATATGTTTTACGAATCGAATTATTCGTGATTACGATTTGATGCGTGGTTATTTGTATATTTTTAGACTATTGTAGATTCTGATTGAACGTATGTGCTTCTGATTTGGATTTTATTTGATTGCTCTGACATTGTACCTTTCAGTTTGGAACACTGAACATAATGTGAGAAAAGATAATAACTTGAAATAGATTCAGACTCGCAGTCGGGCTATGTGAGGACCCTGCCAATGGAGGCTAATAAATTGGTACTGCAAGAAGATTAGTCGGTGATATGACCCTGCCACACAGAATATGTGGTCATATTCCTGGCTGTCGATTGAATCTGATAAATTGAAAGAAATTAAGATATGAACGATATTTGATTTGACAACGCATGTTTTCATAACTGAAATATGAAATAAAGAACTAATTGAACTTTGACCTGGCATGTGAGGACCCCGCCAATGGGGCAGATACATTGGCAATTGACTGTCTTGAAGAACTCACCGCAAGAAGATTAATGGGTGTATGACCCTGCCACAGAAAATGGTCATAGTTCAGGATCGACAAGATGAATTAAATATGTGAAAGAATCTCGAAACCGTGAAAAGTATCTTAAAAATTTAAGAAATATTTGGACTTGTACCTTGGAACTGCATATATATTATTTTCTACATATTATTGCTTGATTTATCTAGTTAGAGTGTTCATTACTTACTGGGTTGTTTAGCTCATTATACAAATTTCTTGTTGTTTTACAGATTCGAGAACTAGTCTATTGTGGTTCCAAAATGGGAGAGCGACTAGCAGGATTGTGGCATAAGCTATCTTATATTAGGGTTATTTAAGTTGAACTATTATCTTAGACATTTATTGATGCTGACATTGCAAGGTTTTGTTATTTTAAGAACTAAGTTTGCATGTTGCTAAATTAGTGTTCCGCTGCGTACTTAGAATTGTGAGACTTTATGACTGAGTTAGTTAATGGAATAAGATGGCATTAATTTAGTTGAATTATTTAGATTTATAAAATTGAAATGTTTGGTTAAGATGCCTTGCATGCTCATGGGGAGAGTTTCCTATGGGTGTGCGGCGGTTGGTGTGACCCCGGCTCGCGATCTCGGCCGGGGGCGTGACAACTTTTATAGTATCAGAGCTTAGGTTTAAGATTACTAGGAAATCGTGATAGTCATATCAGAGCTTAGCTTTTAGGATCTAGAAATTGTCGAAAAGTGTGAGATGGGGCAAGAAGACAAATATCTTTGTTTACTTTTGTTAGTGGTAAATTTGTGTTATCTTATCTGAATTTTGTGATGTTGAAATCAGAATGCTAGCTAACTGTGTTTGTAGCCAAAGTATGAATAAGCTATTTTGAGAGTTTTCTTAGTGGAGTAATTTGTATTCCAAGTTATGATTAATTGGATTTTGACTAAGTTAAGTAAAAGAGTATTAGTCATGAAATATTATCGTGCAATGTAAGTATTTTGGAAGTTCAAATTGATATCGGGTATGGTGATGTTACTTTTAGCTTGAAGTTAATCAATTTGGTGACAAGTTGAGGTTCACAAATGAAATGTTGTTTAAGGTTTGGGTTTAAATAATATATATATATTTCATGATATTCCTTAAAATATTCTTCGAGGATTGAAAACTGTATGTGGATCATGTATGAAACTTCAGTGTAGATGGAGAATATATTTGGGATGAAATTCTACAATTATTCTTTGGCTTTACCGAGAATTTGAAATTTTAGACGCGCACTTTACAACACAAACAAGACAAAGAAGCTAAGCGTGAACAGAAGCATCCGCATCCGCAGAATCCGAATCATCCGCCGAAACAGACGCAGCTGCCACTAAAGCATTAGCATCAAAAGAAGCAGAAGCTTAAGCAGAAACAGAAGCATCCGTATCGGAAAAAGCTAAAGCCGAACCAGACGCTGAAGAGGGGAAGAGTTCCAACAACCGTGATCCCGATTCTGAGTCTTTTGACTTGTTTAGGAAGGAGGGCTTTTTCAAATCTCAAACTTATGAAGCTACTAATTCCTCCTCTGCTTCCGGTAAATCAAATGGCAATCTCTCACATTCGGCTAGAGAAGAAATTAGAAAAAAGAGCTGGTGCAAAAGCCCAAGCTAGAACTCATACTTTACTCAGAGCTTTAGCTTTGCTGTGAAACTCACACTCGAGCTAGAGCTCAAGCAATAGCAATGTTTTGATTTTTGTCAGAAGAGTGAACCCACATAGTAGACACTGGTGGAAATAGAAACTCGAATTTTCATTTTTCGCTAGTGGCTACGTGATGTGGAGTTCAGTTTGATTGTGTCGAGTTTCCATTTCCAAAAGCAACCAAAATATTCCTAGTCGATAAAAAAGAAGCTGGTGTGGTAGTATTTGTATTGTAGCCAGCAATGGGTCTGTCGGCGGCGAGGTCTTAAATGGAGGAATTGGCGTGGACACAACTCCCTTATCGAGAGATACTGCGCTTAACGCTCTAACCATCATCTGGGGCCAAAGTGCGTCAGGTTCATTTCGGTGGGCCCCCGAGACCGAAAGGGACGAGTCTCATATCGAAACAGGATTCCGTAAAAACCCTGTGGACAGACACTCTTCTCTTGTTGATAGGCGAGGGGACTTCCCTTTTTGCTCATAAGTAAGCCACCTCCTTGGATTTCCATCCACAAACTATCTTGTCTTGCGGTCGGCCCGGTTCTCTCTCTTTCCCAGCCGGCCCTCTCTTTCCGGAGCGAGCACCAATATCACTTGAATTTGAAGGAGCAAAAAGACCTAGAAATGTTACAAGTTGATCTTTTATCTTTTCAAATTACAATGTAGATTGGGATTTTGATTTGAAGTGATTTAGTAAATTATGAGAATATTGGTTGTTTAAATTATTTTAAGATGATCAACGATATTAACTCTTTGATTGGAAAATATTTTCTGATGGGTTTCCTTGTTAAGGAGAATTTCGTTGTCAAAAAAAGAATAGTGTTTTTGATTTTAACTGGATATTATCATGATATTAGTAGGTTCTTCTATCTGTTGTAAAAAAAAAAAAAAGAGAGAGAGAGAAATCTAGCATCCCAAGTCTAGGATTAATGGTTCTTGCATTAGCTGATCTTGGATTTGGAATGTTTTAGCCTAGATCTCTTTTCTCTTAAATTATAGCTTATGCTTTTGACAGAATTAAGGAATAATTATCAATCTTGAAGTGAAATTTTATTGGAGATTGTAAAGTATTCATCTCGGTGGAATTATTAATAATTTAAATTATCGTCTTTGGATCCAAATAATAGATCTTGTTCATGTTTATCGAAAACTATGTAATGTATATGAAACTTTAATTCAAAGTTTGGATTTATAAGCCGATCTAGGGTCTTCTGTCAATATTGTTGTCGTTGCTGATAAACCTAGATTTGCATAAAGAATTTGAATTTTAGAGGCTTACATGATTATGATGGAAGTTTCTAATAAATGCTAAAGATCTCAGTGAAGGAAACTCTAGGAGAGATGATCGAGTCGGTTTTACTCATTTGTGTCGTTTAAGGTCTTTTAACTTGGTGGAGCAATGCGAAAATTCTTCTGGATGTTTTACTTATAGGAGTTGAATTGAAATTTCGATCTCTTTAGTTCATAATATAAGTTGTATTTTGATCAAAAGTTATTAGTGAATGCAAAGGATTTGGTAGTTTGAATCAGAGTGCGCAGCGAAAGCGTAGTGGTCTGAATTATCTTTTTAAGCTGATCAGAAGTATTATCTTTTGATTTGGCAAGTTTTAAAAACAAAAGAATTGATCTATTTCCTTGTGTAGTAAGATTTTTTTTTGATAAACGAAAAGCAAATGTTCTGATACTTGATATCGCTGCACTATCCTAGGTTCTCCAATTTGATGTCGTGCTAAGAAATACTAAGCATCTTAAGACTAGAATTAATGGATCATCAATTTTGATCTTGGATCATGTCTCTCCTAAATCTAAAGCTGTACCTCTTCAATTAATAACCCTCTGTCTGATTGAAAGAAATTGAGGTTTTCAATCGACTTTGATGAAATTCTACTAAGGGTTTAGAATTGTTTATGATATAATCTTGTGATAGATCGGTTAATCAAGAACAATTAATTTCTTGGAGAAAAAGACTTATGGCATTTTAATCCATGGTTGAAAGGTTAGTCTTATTTTGAAAAAGAAGCTACCTGAGAATTGGAAGATGAGATGAAGCAGAAATACCCTCAACTTTCGAAACTGCAGGTACGCAAATTTCGAGGACGAAATTTTTTTTTTAAGAGGGGGAAATGTGAGACCCGGAAACTGGGCCCGGTCCATTTGACTGGCCGGTCCATTTGACTGGCCCAGTCCCAATTCGGCCTCACGTGGATGGAAGGATCCATCCCGAAGAGGAAGCCCTGTTTTAGGGCTTCTCCTCCTTGATGCCATCGAGGCAGAGCCAACGCACCCAAGGAAGAGGGGGTTCTGAAAGAGTAGATGCCTACAAGCCAATCATAATGTATTGAATGATTTTCTTTTGATTTTCCAAATCATGTACATGACATTTAATATAAATAAAGCATTGTGTTTCATCATATGCTTTGATTATATTTGTGATGAACCCCTTAGATTAAGGCAATGATTTGAGGCTATGATGAGATCATACTAGTGAGACCTAAAATTCTAAAACCTAATCTAAATATTCCCAGTCATTGGTACATTGAGTCGGGATCAATGTTTACCGGAAAGACTGGCAACTTATGTTGCTCGATGCAAAGGTGATTGATCTCACAATCACTTTGTGGACACTAATACAAAGATGTGGGTGCTCATTAGAGAAATGAGTTCACTGAATTGACCTACAAAAAAAATCTTATGAAGTCTTACTTACATGTCAAAAGATGATTCTCTTAGTGGGAGTGTGCAACTGATCCTTTGACCTGAGATCAGCATAGTATCTTTGTGCACATAAATCCATATTTTGGTATCCACTCATTCATGATAATTAAGTACGAGGTCTTCTGATATGGTGGATTGTGTACGAAGGTTATGAGTAGGTCAACAAGAATAATCACTTCTAGTAAAAGAAGATCGCATCCTATTTATTCTAATCATATGATAATTCAGGAAGCCTTTGATCAAAGCACAATGAAAATTAGAAAGAGTTTCTAATGTTTCATTATTCGATTATATTAGAAGATTGAGAAATATATGAATATGAAATTGAGTTGACATATATTCATACTCATATACATATTCGGGATGCATTTGTTTAAAGGATTGAATTGCACGGTAACTTGCCACTGAAGAGTATTTGTATTCTCCAAATTCCATATTTTCTGAGACAAGACACGTTACTAGACGTCAATCTTGTCTATAGGTTTGATCGAATAAATATTTATTCGATCACCAATTAAAAGAATTCTAATTGTTAAGTTCAGGTTCGCGCAAGTTTGGACTTAAATCGATTAGAAGAGTTCTAATCAAGTTGGGTCAACTCGCACTCACACCTATTGCTGGCTAAGTATGGAACCCAATGGTCACACACAAAAAACTTATTAAGGTCTAATTGATTAGATCATTTGCAAGATAGACATCCTAGCAGGTGTTGCAAATCCTTAGCTCTTGATTCGAATTGGATTCGAATCCGATCTTAATTGATCTAATTTGATTAGATCATGTTCTAATATGGATTAGCCAAGAGTTGGCACCTAATTAGCTTGGTTTGAATCTAATGGATTAGATTTAATAAATCATTCAATCAGACGTTGATCTTGATCTACCGTTGGATGAAGACATAATGGAGAGTTGGTTAACCCAATGGATTGAGTTAGAGGATGGCTACCATAATTGACCATTGGATCTTAATCCCACCATGGATGAAGACATAATGGGTCAAGTGAATGGCGCCTTGCATTGGAGCCCTTGGATCATCATCATGAAAATCAAGAGGTGAGGCGTGATGGACATGATAGCATGTGATGTTGACTTGGTCAAAATAGGCACCACATGAAAGGACAATCATTTGATACACCTCACTTGATCGCACCTCCACTTATTTGATAGGCCCTTTAGATGATGGCCCTTTTCATGAGAGGATGTGTGGATGGGATACATCCCTTGGAGATGCATCCCTACACCTATTAAAAATACAGCACTCCATGGGTTCATCATTCCAACTCCACCCACTCCTCTCTTCTTTCTTTACTTCATTAGTTTCTTTCTTTCAGCATTGCTTAGTGTGTCCTAAGCCAAGACAAGTGGTCTTCTTTAGGACAAAAGGATAGAAGTGATTTTAGAAAGTTAAAAAAAAATAGAAAGAAAGAAAGCAAGCCATTAGAGTTCTTTAGAAGAATCTGCATTAAGGATCAAGTCTTTGAGCTTAAGACTTAAATCAAGTTTTCGTGTGGATCAACATTGGAGGGTGACACTTGAGTACCTAGTGAAAATTCTGCATATTGATTAGCGTTAGAGTATTCTTCTATTCTGCATTTAATTATATTATTTGATTGCTTCCATTAAGGTGATCTTGGCTTATAAGGGTTTTATGTTAAGGAACTTTATCAAGAAATTTTAAAATTCCTAGCTTCGGCTGCCCATTATACATACTAGAACCTTCAGTTCTTCGTGTTGCCGCCGAAAGAGAGAGAGAAGGGTCGTTGGTGGCCTTCTCTTCCTTTGTCGCCGGATCTTCGCCAGGGCTGAGTAAGGGTTCTACCCTTCACTTCTTTGTATACATTGAAAAAAAAAAAAAAAAAGAAGGGAAAGAAGGAGAAGCCGACCGTCGGGGCTCTCTTCTTCTCCGTGTGCACCTCCTCCGGGAAGAAGAAAAGGCTGCCGCCGCGGCGCCCGCCTCGACTGCCTCTCCCGAGCTCGCCAACCTCCCTTCGCAGGACAAGAAGAAGAAGAAAGAAAGGGGGAAGGAGAAGAAGTCGAGAGAAGAGAAGAGGAGAAAGAAAAAGAAAGAAGAAAGAAGTCTGAGAAGATTCTGGAGAAGAAGAGAAGAAAAAAAAAGAAAAGGAAGAAAGAAAAAGAAAAGAAAGAAAAAAAGAAAGAAAGAAAGAAAAAGAAAAGAAAGAAAAAAAATAATAAATAAAGGGAGGGTGGTTTACTTGGGATGCTAGGCACTTCTGCAAGGTCAGTCATGGAAGAATATTAAAATTTAAGTTTTTTTAATACATATAGTGAATTTTAAAAGAAGAAATATGGATATAGTGCTGCGAGAGATTTGCGAAATTAATTGAATTTATTATGGATCGTGTTCGCAAGTAAATATGTAACATCTTTACTAGATTTATCGGCAAACTATATATATTTTACGAATCGAATTATTCGTGATTACGAATTTGATGCGTGGGTTATATGTAATTTTCGAATATTGTATGATTCATTGAACGTATTGCTTCCAATTTGGATTGTGTTTGATTGCTCTAACATTGTACTTCGATTTGGAACACCGACATAATGTGAGAAAAATAACTTGAAATAGATTCAAACTCGCAGTCGGGCTATTGAGGACCTGCAATGGGGCTAATACATTGTACCGCAAGAAAATTAGTCGGTGATATGACCCTGCATAGAAAATTGTCATAATTCCTGGCTGTCGAGTTGAATCGATAAAGAAAAGAAATTAAGAGATGAACATATTGTTTGACACTGCATGTTTTCATAACTAAAATATGAAATAGAAAACAATTGAACTTGACCTGCTATGTTGAGACCCCGCCAATGGCGATACATGGCAATTGACAATCCTGAGGACTCACCGCAAGAAGATTAATGGTGTTGATGACCCTGCCACAGGGAACATGTGGTCATAGTCCAGGATCGACAAGATGATTGAATATATGAAAAGAATCTCGAAACCGTGAAAAGAATTTAAAAGAAAATATGAACTGTAACCTTGACGCATATATTTATCTACTATTACTGCTGATTATCTAGTAGAGTGTCATACTTACTGGGTTGTAGCTCATAAAATTTCTTGTTTTATACGACAGATTTCGAGAACTAGCTTATGTGGTTCCAAAATGGGAAGTCTAGCAGGATGGCGCAACTATCTTAGATAGGGTTATTTAAGTTAAACATATCTTAGACATTTATGATTGCTGGACATTGCAAGGTTTTTTTTTAAGAACTAAGTTTGCAGGCTAATGGTGTCCGCTGCATTTAAATTGTGAGACTTATGACTTGAGTTAGTCAATGAATATGATTGCATTTATTGGTTGAATTATTTAGATTATAAAATGAAATGTTGGTTAAGATGCTTGCATACTCAGGGAGAGTTCCTACGGGTGCGCGGTTGGCAGGACCCCAGTTCGCGATCTCGGACCGGGCATGACAGCTTTGATGCAGATCGCACCTTCCCTTAATTCGAGAAACCGACAAGGGAGTGAAGAGGAGAAAGAGAGGCAAAAAGAGCGAGAGGGATAGAGAGAAAGGGAAAGAGGGGAGAGGCAATGGAGAGAGATGCAGAGGAGGGAGAGAAGAGCTTCTCCTCTACGATGTCGGAATAGGGGGCGAAGCCCATGTTTTGAAACGAAACGGGGCTTCGAAAGCCCTCTCTCCTCCCTCCCTTCTCCCTCTTTCACTCTCTCCTTCCCTTCCCCCTCCTACTGTTTTCATTGATATGCATTTAATAAAACGGCATAGCACAATACCATACCGTACTACAGCTTACAGGCACAGATGCTGGTTCGGTACTACAGATCTTGATTGGAAGAGTTCAACCTTGATAGAACATGTCATTAAGGTGTTGGTGAATATCTAAAGTACCTGAAATGTTAACTTTCAAGCTAAATGTCATGTTTGCATCAAATTAGAGCAAGAAAAGAATCGGATAATCAAATGGATATGATATTACACAAGCAAATCTTATTTATATTGATATTACACAAGCAAATCTTATTTATCAGATATAAGAAACACAAAAGAAGTCAATACTTATATGTTACAAAAGATAATTAGACTATGCAGGTCTAAAAGGCAATACAGAGGAGATTCATTATGTATAGGAGCTCTGGTCCGCAAGGAACCAATTGCTTGAGTACTTAACAGAACACCCAGATATTAAATAGCTGAGGAAGATTTTTTAAATGGATTAATCAGATAAAAGTAAAGGACCATTTATCTCCATAAGGCTCCAACCAAATTCCTATTGAGCAACAAGATCAAAAAGCTTGCAACACCTCCTACATATGCTAGTCGCTTCACAAAAAACTGAGCATGTAGCTTCTGCTATCAAGTTTACAAATCAAATAGTGAATATCATGCCAATCACTAAGCAAGAAATTGAATTCAACTGCCATTACAAGTTTTGCAAATCAAATAATGAAAATTAGAGCAGAACTTCAATTTATTGCGATTGAAGCCATATGATGCGATTACATTCTAGATATCAGCATAATTTTAGGATACAGATTTAACTTTTATATTATTGCAAAGGTACTTAAGATCACATTCTATAGAATAGTCAGTTGCCTTGAGGAATTACTTGATACATAATCCACTGCTAAAATAATTGCTTATTCTCCAAAATGGAATGCTAAAGCAAGATTGCAAGAACCGCTACCGACAGGTATACCGGCAAGCAACCGAGAGTATGTACCAGTCCATATTGTACCAAACAATGGCATACCAAAACCGCATCAAGGGAGATGGAAAGGAAATCTAGGGTTTTGAGCTTGATGGTGGGTGAATCGACCGGTTCTCAAAAACACTAGCGAGGGTTTCGAGAGAGGGAGGGAGGAGGGAGGAGGGAGACTTACTAGAGGTTGATGGAAAAGTGAATGAGACTTACCGGAGGTCTCAAGTCTCGAACGAAGTGGAAGGCCGCTCTCAAGTCTCAAACGATAGAACAGAGGAGCGTGCTAAGTCTCAAATGATCGAATGAAGTGATCGAAGTCATTGAACGGATGGCTTACCTGTCGACTGGCAAGGGCAGCAAGGTTAAGACAAGTGCAACACACAAGCGAATGGGGGGAACAAAAAGAGAGACCGAGATGAAAATCCAAGCAAATCAACCAATTTATAGGCCCATTTCGAATTTAGAGGCTAAAATGTGTATGTAATCGACCGATCCGGTTTGGTACACCCCGAGCAGGGCGATCTAGCATGGTTTGGCAATCCTTGCATTGAAGCTTTCACTTTGTAAAATATATGCACCTAGTCCATAATTGCTGCAAAAATTGGGTCAATTTGGGAATGGAACTAGTCTGGTGTATGAGCATATCTAGAAAGAAACTAACAAGAACTGTTGTTGATGAACAAGCATATGAATTGATATTCAGTTGTCTAACAAAACTACACGTACAAGCAGACAACCTATAAAATTAACAATTATTTAAAAAATAAGAAATTAGAATACATTTAAACATTTCTATCCTAGCTTCCTATTTTCTGACCACTAATTCTTTTTGAGTGAGCATTTTGCTCCCTAAAAGCATTTATCCCAAAAACAGATATCCATTAATTTCCTCGCCCACACTTCAAAAGTTTATGGTTTATTCCCATCTTAGCTTCAGCCAGATAAAATGCCCATCACCATCCAAAGTCTTCATTATAGATAAGATATGAACAAGGAAACATAATTAACTATAACTAAGTTTACCTGCTAATGCAATTCTAATGCACCTTTTTTGTGCTCATTTCTGACTTTGAGCTTTGCAGTACCATTATTATATCTCAACAATGATACTAAACAATTTTCATCATTCTCAGGGAGCATCAAATGTTCAATGATCCAGGAACACCTCTCCACCATCCAACAAGATTATTCCAACCCATAACAATATTATCCAACAGCTAACTTTTAGTTGGATCCAAAGGGACTGGCGAAGGGCCAGATAACAAAGTTAATTTATCTGTAATAGCTAAAAATAAATGCAAATTTCTTCACCTATTTAACTGCTTTACTAACGCAGGTGAGTTTACTATGCATATTTTACAAAAATGCACTCTACCATTCTATAGCTTATGAAGGAAAAAGCATATAAAACTCAGAGGTGTTCCAGGTTTCAGATTTCTAAATATGTAACCATAAAAATTAGGCAGCAGAATATGCACTCCATATTTCGTAAATTCACTGCATTATGAAACTGAGGCCCATTGGTGCACTACACACAAGCAGAACAATTTGAAGTACACATTACATATAGAATCCTGCGTTGTCCAAGAAAACAACACTCAAATAGTGGTTGACATTTACTTGTAAAAAATGAAGTAAAGAAGCATTCAGAAATGTGTCTCGTAAGACATGATTAAACAAATATAATATTTAAATTTCAATTCTCCATACAAAAAGTAATAAAGGACTTAAATACAGACAACCAACAGGAAAGAATGTAGTAGGGTAATTTGCAAGTAAAAGGGAAAAAATAAAAAATGCAACCTTTGCTCGAAGATGACCAACATGGCTCGTGAATTCAGGGAAAGCATGTTGCCACTAACATGCGCTCTAGCTCAGACTTGTAGGGCTCAGTTTGCTTTAATTTATCACATAATGTTCCAATAGCAAGAAGAGCACCATCCTTTTGGCGATATGGTTTAAACTCAACAGATGCCTCATCATATCTAGTTACAAGTAAATACCTTGAAAAAGTAAGTATCTTGTATGACAGAATCATGAAATTGCAACATCTAAGACAGAATCAACTTATTGTGGATATCATATACCTCCTAAAATCTCCACAATGAACTGAATGAACTTATGGAGGTTTCCTTTACCACGTTTTCTCACTAATTCACTAACAAAGTCCATGGCAGCAGTCCGAGGGCTGTATAGATCCTCGATAATATCTGTATAGAATCATAAAATCATCCTGAATATTATCCTTATTATGACTTTATATTCAGAAGAGTATAATTACAGAAGTCTAAAGACTCACCATAGCCTTCCTGACATACTCATGAGGATCCTCATTCCATAATTTTTGATCATTATCATTGAACACATTAGTGGAAAAATTATCTCAAAAAGAACAATGTCAAGGTGTGGCTGCAGCAATTGATACATGTTGTTTCTTGGAATACTGCAAGAAGGGCAACATAAGTGTAAATTGAGTTGTCTTTAAAATAAATGGTTGCAGTGTTGTCACAATTAATTTATCAGAAAATGCTTTTTTTTTGCTGCGGAGAATGGAGAGGATACCCTTAAGATTAGCAAAAAAATCAGAACAAAAAAGCAAAATAAAGACCTTATTACTATTTGGTATGCAGATAATTGCATCATCACATAAGCACCAAGGAGAGTAGCCTGAAAATCAGGAACTATTACTGAGTAATTTTCTTTTTTACCAATATGAAAATCTAATATTAACATGTGAGGATGATAGTGTTATTTTGATGATTAACACAACCATTGAGGAAATATCTAATTAGTACTACAAGTTAACGTGATACATCACTACTAAGTTCGACACTCTCGATATATTAGAAGAATGAGATCAAGATGTCTTTCAATGATTAATAATGAGATAAATTTGTAATAGAAAAAGGATAGAGAATTCTAAATTCTAATTTAGCAAAGTTTCAAGTGAAATGTACTCTTAAGGGCAAAATAGTAATTTTAATTGTTAAAAGTATGTAGCACTACCATGGCATACATTCAAAATTGCTTGAAATATATTTCATTCTTTGTATGGATGAGTCTAACCTTAAGATGCAGCAAAGTGTGAAATGAGTCGACCCCCAACATAGGTGGAGTCGACCTTGGCACATCATGAAACCATCAGGCACACCTCTGCAAAAATGGTATGGATGAACAGTGTGGAGTCGACCTCAAGTATGCTTGAGCCGACCCGAAAGAACTTGAGTCGACCCCAGCTTCAAGCCTCAAGAAAATAAGTCTCTGGAATTTACTGAGAAGGCCGACCCAACTTTTCTTGAGCCGACCCAGATGTAGCCCGACCCCAGGAATGCTTGAGTCGACCCCAATGGAGTCGACCCCCAACTGAACATGAGTCGACCCCAAGGCTATGTCGTTCAAAACTGTCTCTGGAATCCCTAAGAGGGTCGACCCCCAATGAACTTGAGTCGACCCCACTGTAGCTTGAGTCGACCCCAAAAGGAGTTGAGTCCACCCCAGTGAAAAACAGCTGAAATACAAAGTTCTGTGATTCCTGAGAGGACCGACCCCGCTGTAGCAGGAGTCGACCCAGTGAAAGTTGGGTCGACCCCAAGTATGATGAACAGTGGTTTGAGTCGACCTCAGAAAAGTTTGGGTCGACCCCAGCACGGGCAGAAGCATAACGGCTAGTTTTGCAGAAGTACTTTTTGACCTCCAACAGCTAGTAACGGATAGTTTTTCAAATCTAACCAATGGGGAGTAACCTAAACATGTGGGAAAGTATTTATAATGACACTATTCATCAGAACAAGGCATCTTTTGTATGAAAATCAAAGCTTACTTAAGAAGACAAAGCCCTAATTTTCTTCATCAAGGTGCTTCATTCAAGAGTCAAAAGAAAGTGGTTGAGCAGATCAAAAGAGGCATTAAGAGCTCCACCAACCCTAGAAGAGTGAAGCATTCCTTGCAAAGAAGAGAAGAGCCTTATCAAAACGATAAACTATTCTAACTCTACTTTGTAGCTTTATAATTGTTATATCTGCTCATCTAGGAGTTTCAACCTTCTTCTTCTTAACAATCTTGTAACGTTTGTTGGTGAGCCCGTAAAACCAACTATGTAGGTTTGTTGGTGAACCCGTAAAACCAATGTGAAGGTTTGTTGGTGAGCCCGTAAAACCAACATAGGTTTTGGTGATCCCGAAAATCAAGTGTAAAGATTTTTGGATGTGAGCCCGGAAAACAATCCAACTGTAATCCGCGGGATTATAGTGAATTCCCAAGGGATCGCTTGAGGAGTGGACTAAAGAAGTCCATAACTGAAATGTTACTAGATTCACGGAAATCATAAATGGACTAAAGAGTTTAGGTAAGTCTTATACTAATCTGGACTAGTGCGAAAAATTCACAGATCTTTACCAAAAGTATGGGAGGCCAAGGTAACTGCAATTCAAGAAGCACAAGAACCTCAATACATTACAATTGGAAGAACTTCTAGGATCACTCATGACCCATGAGTTGACCATGAAGCAAAATTCAGAAGATGAGGTCAAGAAAAGGAAGACTATTGTCTTGAAGTCTACAACTCCAAAACAGAAAATTGAATCAGAAGAATCTGATGATGAGGAGGAATATGATGAAGAAGAAATGGCTATGCTCACAAGAAAGTTCAGAAAGTTTATGAAAGGAAAGAAGAATTTCATAAAAGGAAGACCTTCCTCAAAGGTAGCTCGAGCAAGGAAAAGAGAAATAACAAAGAAAAAGAAAGGAAAACGCCAATCTGATATGAGTGTAACAAGCCCGGACATTTTAAGATAGATTATCCAGAATTAAAATGGATGGCAAGAAAAACTTAAAAAGAGCAACCTCATAGCTGAATGGAGTGAAAGTGAGAAGTCAAGTTCGAAAGAGGAAGATCCAACAAGAGACGGTCCAAATCTGCTACCAATGGCCAATAACGATGAGGTAGATTCTAAACTTGAATGTGATTTTTCAGTAGAAGAGTTACATGATGCATTTTTAGAACTGATAGAAGAACACAGAAGCTAATCAATAAAAATAAAGTTCTAAAAGATGAAAATCAATCTCTTATCAAAGATAAGCTAAAACTATCTAATGACTAGAAACATTGAGTAGGAGGTTCACAAATGAAACAAAAATCTAATTGCTGAAAATGTCAAGCTAAAAGAAGATGCAGAAAAATACAAATCCTTAGTGGATTAAGTTTACACTTAGTTCAACTAAATTAAATATGATTCTTGATAGTCAAAAGCTGTATATGATAAGGCTGGTTTGGGATATAAAACAATAGGAAGCAAAAATACTTAAAGAACATATTTGTGAAGCCAAAACTGAAAATATAACTTGTCATTGTTGCAATAAAGTAGGACACAAAGCATATGAATGCAATTTTAGGAAGCCTAGCTATAACAAATTGAGTGATAAGAGTAAGCTAAAGTCCAAGAAAATTTGGGTTCCAAAAGGAACATCAAGTACTAATCTTAAAGGACCCAACATGGTTTGGGTACCTAAAGCACATTCTTGACTTTGATTCCAGGAGTGTCTTACAGCTAATAAGAGGGATAAACGATGGTAATCTAGATAGCGACCGTTCAAGACACATGACAGGTGACATAGAACAATGTCACCTTGGAATCTAAGAAGGATGGAGTGGTAACCTATGGAGACAATGGAAAAGAACTTATCATTGAAAAGGGTAAATCTATATTACTCCATCCACATTTATAGAAAATATTTTATTAGTTAATGGTCTGAAACATAACTTGCTTAGCATAAGTCAATTTTTGTGATAAGGTTTACCTTCATATTTGAAGCTTCAGTATGCATAATTACAAATCCAAAAGATAATAGCATTGTACTTATGGGACATAGGCATGGAAAATATTTATATGGTAGATCTTCATGATTTAGACAAGAAAATGGATTATGCCTTAATTACTAATGAAGAAAGAAAAAGTGAAATAAGTTGGCTTTGGCACCGTAGACTAAGACATGCTAGTATGGACTTAATATCAAAACTAGTCAAGAAGGATCTGATAAAAGATGTGCCAAAATTAATCTTTGAAAAAGACAATTTGTGGACCATGCTCATTGGGAAAGCAAACAAAATCATCCTTCAAATCAAAGAATATAATATCAACCACTAGGCCCTTTGAACTCATATACATGAATCTATTTGGGCCTACTAGAACTGCAAGTCTAGGAGGAAAAAAGTATGAACTAGTTATAGTAGATGATTTCTCAAGATATACATGAGTTTCATTTCTTGCACCATAAGAATGAATCATTTTCAGTACTCTTGAAATATTATAAATGAAAAGAAGCTCACCTTAATTGCAATTCGAAGTGATCATGGAACTGAATTTGAAAATCAACACTTTGAAGAATTTGTAATGAAAATGGTATCTTCCATCAATTTTCAGCACCTAGAACGCCTCAACAAAATGTGGTTGTTGAAAAGAAAAATAGGACCTTGGCAAAGATGGCACGCACGATGTTGTGTGAGTCAAATCTTCCAAAGTACTTTTGGGCTGAAGCTGTAAGTATTGCTTGCCATATTTTAAATCATGTTTTAATACGACCTATAACCAAGAAAACTCCTTATGAACTTTGGAAGAATAGGAAGCCAACTGCTAAATATCTTAGAGTATTTGGATGTATATGTTTCATTTTAAACAATGGCAAGAAGGATCTAAGTAAATTTGATGCTAAGTCAGATGAAGGTATCTTCTTAGGATACTCTACATCTAGCAGGGCATACAAAGTGTTCAACAAAATAACTCTTGTAGTTGAAGAGTCAATTAATATCATTTTTGATGAGTCTGATAGTGAGTCTCCTAAGAGAGAAAATACTCTTGATGATGATGCAGGAATTATTGATTTTGAAAAATTAAATCTTAATGACATGCCAAATCAAGAAAAGGAAGATCGCGTGCCCACCACAATCTCAAGACTTGCCAAAAGAATGGAGGTACGCACATGGACACCCTAAAGACTTAATCATTGGTGATCCATCTCAAGGGGTAAGAACTCGATCCTCTCTTAGAAATTTAAATGACTATCTTGCTTTTGTTTCACAAATAGAACCTAAGACTTATGAAGAAGCTGAAAATGACATAAATTGGATTAATGCTATGCAAGAAGAATTAAATCAATTTAAAAGAAGCAATGTTTGGACATTAACTGAGAGACCAAAGCATAACTCTATAATTGGTACAAAATGGGTTTTTAGAAATAAATTAGATGAAAATGGGGTTGTTTTAAGAAATAAAGCTAAACTTGTAGCTAAAGGATACAATCAAGAGAAGGGATAGATTTTGAAGAAACATTTGCTCCCGTGGCTAGATTAGAAGCTATTAGATTACTCCTAGCACTTGCATACTTCATGGACTTCAAATTATATCAAATGGATGTAAAAAGTGTCTTCTTAAATGGTTATATAGAGAAAGAAGTATATGTAGAGCAACCTCCTGATTTTGAGAATCATGAATTGCCAAATCATGTGTTTAGATTACATAAGGCATTATATGGATTGAAACAAGCACCTAGGACTTGGTATGATCGACTAAGCAAATTTCTGCTAAATAATAATTTTAGTAGAGGAAATATAGATAAAACACTTTTTCTCAAAAGAAAAGACAAAAATTTGCTATTAGTACAATTATATGTAGATAACATAATCTTTGCTACCACTAATGATAATCTTTGCAAAGAATTTGCTAAATTAATGCAAGGAGAATTCGAGATGAGTATGATGGGAGAACTAAATTTCTTTCTCGGATTACAAATCAAGCAAACTAAGGAAGGCATCTTTATTCATCAAACTAAGTACACAAAGAAAATACTAAAGAAGTTTGGGAATGAAAATCATAAGGGGATAGGCACTCCTATGAACCCCACTAGCAAACTAGACAAAGATGAAAAGAAAAAAGTATAGATATGAAGCTCTATAGAGGATTAATTGGATTTTTGCTTTACCTAACTGCCAGTAGGCCAGACATAGTATTTAGTGTGGGAATATGTGCTAGATACCAATCAAATCCTAAGGAATCACATTTAAGTGCTGTCAAAAGAATCTTTAGAGTCGGCCTTTCACCGACTCGTGCTGAGCTCGGTCTTTCACCGAGCAGTTGGTGGGTGCGCCGGATGGCTGCTTCCGGCGGGGAACCTGACCAGGGAAAACGGGATGTCCCCTTGCCAGGCCTGGCTGAGACCACACCAGGTGGGCTGAGGTGGCGCGAGGGCTTCCGGCTCAACCGAAGATGGTGTGCCATCGGTTTACCGAGGAGGAACTGGTTGAACTCGAACGACGGTTTCCTCGGGTGGTGACTTTGCCGACGGAGAGGGTGATGCAGGCGAGGAGTGATTGGGAGGGGAGAGCTGTGCTCGCGACCTCAAAGGACAGGCTAAGCTTTAGGGGGCGGTGGAGGTTCTTCCAATGGCGAAGGGCCTTTTGACCATCCGATTCGAGTCAGGGGAGGACCGGGCGAAGGCAATGGCAGCGGCCCCGTGGCTGGTGGGGGGCCAATTGATGGCGATGGAAGATTGGCGTCCCGACTTTCATCCCGGGCGTCCACTCGGTTAGCCGGACAGTGGTCTGGATCCGGTTACCGGGGCTGCCTCTGGAGTATTAGGACAGTGCATCTATCCTGGAGATGGTGGCGGCGGCAGGAAGGCCAGTGGCGCTCGATACGGTGTCGAGTGAAAGGCGGAGGGTCGACTATGCCCGAGCTAAGGTCAAGATCGACGCCAGCCTTCCTCTAGTACCTGGCATGCTGGTTCAGTGGGGGAAGAAGAGGTTCTGGCAGGCCTTCGTTTACGAAGACCTGCCGAGCCTCTGCTACCTCTGTGCCCGCACCGGTCACCAGGCAGCGGAGTGCCGGTTCTGCGAGGCGGGAGGGAGATCAGACCCGGCGGTTAATGGAGATCTTGGAGGTTCCTCAGCGGCAGCGGAGGGGAACTTACCCGGGGGGAGGAGGCCGAGAGTGTTCGGTCCCTAGATGACCTCTTCCAGGTTTCCGGCACAGCGAGGAGGAGGTGCGGCTAGGGTTGCTGCAAGGCCGAAGGGGACGACGAGTTCCCGAACTGAGCCTACTCGGGAACCGGCTCATGCCTACTCGGGTCCGAGTCCGGCCAAGGGAGGGCCGAGCGAGCCTCAGTCATCGCCGAACTCTGAGGGCTGGCGGAAGCCCAAGAAGATTGCTCGGCGCATATCGCCGGCGAAGGGAGCGGGGGGTGTCGAACCGATGTTGGGAGTGGCGGCGACACCGACGAAGCGACCCGAGTTGACACCGAGTCAAGCTCGGCAGGGGGCCGTCCAAGCCCCAGCGAGCCCGGTCCAGACCAGGGCCTGTGATCAGGGGCCCGGTCTGGGCCCATCCGGTATGGAGAGTGGGCCTAGCCCAATGAAAAGGGCCAGAAGCCCATCCAAATGGCGGAGGGCCCTTGGGCTGGAACGAGGACTAGTCCGAGACCTTTCGGCGCCCTCTGTGCCTGGGTCCCTCGTGCCGGGGCCTCACGCGCCGGAGGTTAGGGCGGCGAACCAGAACGGTGATCGGCGACGGTTCAGGAGTCGGAGCGCGTCGCCAGCGATCGTGGAAGGCCTGCGACCCGGGAGGTCTACCGGCGGGGGCGGCAAGGGCGGATCTAGTCGGGAGCGAACATCCGCGGATCCCATTTCTCGACGAGGTTCGGCGGCGTGAGGTGGAGCTGGGGGTCTGCGTCCGGTGGCGCCAGGCTGTGAGGTTGCTCGGACGGTGGAAGAGCCCGGGCGAGGTGGCCTCCCGCCAGCGGACAAGAGGCTGAAACCCAGATCGGTCAGCGGAAGCATGGGGAAGGGTCTCAGGGCCGAATCTGTGCGGGAGGGGAACCTGCTCACTTCCAGGAATTGTTTATGTGGGAAGACTCAATTGGACCAGTTGAAGACCCACTGTGAGAATTCTAAGGAGGGAATGGCAGGGAAGCCTAGGGAGATGGAAGATCAGTATGAGCTTGAGAGCACCGGGCACCCACGAGGGCCGGCACACGAAGCTCTGGTACACAAGGTGAAGGATGTGCTTGAGATGGCCGGTCCAAAAGAGGGTGAGGCGCTTGGTAAGGTGGGAGGGCTGCAAGACCCTGAGGGGGTGGCCATGCACCAAAAGACCCAAGTGTTGTCATGAAGGTTCTTCTATGGAACTGTCGGGGAGCGGGGAAGCCTTCCTTTCGGTCGGCCTTCCGCAGGTTAGTGAGTCTGCATGACCCAGATGTTTGTATTCTGCTTGAGACCCGATTGTCGGGATCTAGTTTGGAACGGGCTAGGCGTGCCATCCCGCGATCATGGGGGACATATGCGGTGGACTCTCGAGGCCTCTCAGGGGGCATCATTGTGTTATGGAGGCTAGGGGGAGTTGGCATTGATGTCTTCCACAAGTGCAACCAACAGGTGATCTTAGTGATTTCTGAGGGGGCCGGGCCTCCTTGGGTCCTTTTAGCTACATATGCCAGTACAGAGTATCGGGAGAGGAGTCTTGTGGGAGGAGGCCACCAATCTCATTCAGCTTGGCCACCCTGTGATGATGGCAGGGGATTTTAATTGCATTGACAGCCCGGAGGACAAGAGAGGGGGTAAGGTCTTCACCAACAACATTGAGGTCAGAGAGCTCCAGGACTTTACACAGTCCAACGGGCTGGCTGACCTTGGCTTCACGGGCCCGCGCTTCACTTGGTGCAACAACATGCTGGGGATGGCACGTGTTTGGGAGCGGATTGATCGAGTCTACGCGACGCCCGGATGGATTTAGAGATTTCCGGATTTCTTGGTGCGCCACCTGCCCAGGATTGCTTTTGACCACTACCCGGTACTGGTGAGTACCTCTTATACTTTTCCAATTCATTGTCCTTTTCGCTTTGAGAAGGTATGGTTGTCTTATCCACGGTCGTGGGAGGTAGTGAGAAAGGCGTGGCAGACGCCGGTTAGGGGGGATGTGATGTATAGGGTTACCCGGAAACTGGAGCTAACCAGACGCCGGCTGCAAAGGTGGAATAAGGAGGAGGTGGGGAACATCTTCAGGAGGGTGGAGGAGACAAAGGCATCCATCACTAGGTTACAGGCACTTAAGGATAGTGGGGGCGGTCTTTCAGAGGTGGATCAGGGGGAGCTTAGGAGACTATTGGCTAGACACCACTCCCTTTTGAGGCAGCAGGAGGTGTTTTGGAGGCAGAAGTCCAGGATCCAGTGGATTAAGAAGGGGGATCGGAATACCAGGTTCTTTCACCAGTCTACCATCATCAGGAGACACCGGAACCGGATCGGCCGGATCAGGGACAGCGGTGGGCAGGTGTCTGAGGACCAGGAGATAGTCAAGAGGATCTTGGTGCAGTTTTTTCGCGACACATGGACCGAGTCAGGGGGTACAGATGGAGGAGCATGTGGACCGGCACCAGCGAGGCAGGTGTTAGTGGAGGAGAACGCAGCTTTGGTCAGTCCAGTGTCCGGGGATGAGGTACAGGCGGCCCTTTGGTCTTTAGGCGAGGACAGAGCCCCGGGCCCAGATGGTTTCCCTCCTTTCTTCTTCAGGAGGTACTGGCATATAGTCAGACAGGAGGTGATTGCGGCGGTCCAGCAGTTCTTTGTGTCGACAGCGATGCCCGTGGAGTGGAGGACCTTCATCACATTGATTCCGAAGAGACAGGACCCTGTTGAGCCGAGCCACTACAGACCGATTAGTTTGTGCACCACCTTGTATAAGGTGGTGGCGAGGGTACTAGTCCAGAGGATGAGGGGCATTCTACCCAGACTCATTTGCCCTGAACAGGGGGCGTTCGTTGGGGGGCGATCCATCTCGGATAACGTCCTCATTGCTCATGAGTTCATGGCTGACCTCCAGAAAGCGCCTAAGCGTAGGTGCTTAATGGGTGTCAAACTCGATATGGAGCGGGCATATGACAGGATGAGATGGGAGTTTGTGCGGCGATGTTTGGAGGGGTTTGGATTTCACCCACAGTGGGTCAGATGGGTGCTCGGATGTATACTGTCCCCGTCCTTTGCCTTATTGGTCAACAGCTCACCATCGTGTTTCTTCGAGTCGTCAGTAGGATTGAGACAGGGCTGCCCTTTGTCACCACTTTTGTTCATCCTATGTGCAGATTCTTTGTCCCGTGCACTCAGACAGGCCATCCATGAGCAGGAGTTGGAGGTCTATGGCCCGGCGACCGGGACGACTAGGGTTTCTCATCTGTTATTCGCTGATGATTGTATACTGTTAGCTCGCGCGACGAGCAGATCAGCACGGGCCATTAGCAGGATCTTGGGGGCATATTGTGGAGTATCGGGTCAGCAGGTCAATCTGACCAAGTCTGCCATTTCTTTTAGCCCGAAGACTGACCATGAGGCGAGGCAGTCTATCATGAGTCTTCTAGGGATTGGAGAGCAGGAGGGGACCCTTACATATCTCGGGGTACCTATTACGGGACGCCGCCTACGACGGAGGGAGTGTACATCCATGGAGCTGAGCATCACCCGCCAATTGGAGAGTTGGCAGGCGGGTGCACTGTCGATGATGGGCCGAGTCATTTTGGTACGGTCAGTGTTGAGCTCCATCCCCACTTACTTGCTTTCCAATACCCTGGTCCCTCTTGCAACGATCCGGGGATTGGAGAGGATGTTTCGCACCTTCATCTGGGGACGGCGGGGAGGCAGAGACGGAGTTCATCTGGTGGCATGGGAGCCTATTTGCCAGCCGACCAGCAGGGGAGGACTTGGTATTCATTCGTTGGTTGAGCGCAGGGAGTTATTGGCGACCAGGATGGCAGCCCGGTTTCTCCTAGAGCCTGAGGGCCTTTGGGGCTCATTGTTGAGGGCAAAGTACGGGGATCCTGCCCCCCACTACGTCCTACGTGCTGGCCGAGGAGCTTCCTTTATCTGGAGAGAGATCTGCGCTCGCGCCCCATGAGTGATGCCAGAGAACAGGTGGAAGATTGGGGATGGGTGGACGATCAGTATTCTGGAGGACAGATGGCTGGCTAAAGTAGCATTGCAGGGTTGGCCCACCGAGATTGACCATGGTTGGATGGAGGGACGCAGAGTGTGTGCCTTATTTGCCCAGGGGGAGCCGAGATGGGACGCGAGTCTTGTTCGGCAGGTGTTCGGGGAGCACCTTGCTGAGCGTGTCCTAGCTCTGTCGATCCCAGAGGGGGAGGCAGTGGATAGGAGGGTATGGAGCAGGACAGGGAGGACGATTGTGAGAGTTCAGGACCTCTTGTCGATTGGTAGAGGGCCCTCAGCGCGACAGATGGACTGCGACTGGATTTGGAGGATGCACATTCACCCCCGAGTGGCCTTGTTCCTGTGGAAGGTGGCTTGGGGGTGTTTACCTACCAGTGGGGTTTTGGTGAGGCGGGGAGTGAGGGTCCCGGCCGGATGTGGAGCTTGTCAGGCGACGGAGGAGACCATCTACCATGTTCTTTTTGGGTGCCCTAGGGCCAGTCAGATATGAAGACATGCTTCAGCTCAGCTTGACCAGAGGCAGATGTGGGCGTCCACTGAGTTCCTACAACATTTGGAGGCCTCCATCCGGGGGTCTGTACGACAGGAGAGGGGGACTCGTGATGCCTACCTGGCCTATCATTGCTGGCTGGAAAGGAATACACGGATTTTCGACGGCGAGAGCCGCCATCCGAGGATGGTGGTGGACCGAGCTCTACGGCATGCGGCGGAGATCACCGACATTATTGTGGCTTCACCTACTGGGTTGGTCAGGGACATCTGGGGGCCCCATTCTATTCTTGCAGCGTCCAGGACAATACTAGTATCCTGGGTGCCCCCACCCCCTGGCTTTCTCAAGGTGAACTTCGATGGTAGCGTATCTGCGGACGGAAGCTGCGGAGGTGTGGAATTTATTATTAGGGATCATGATGCCAGACTTGTGGCGGTAGGTGGACGGCGGATTTTTTACTCATCAGTGGTGACCGCGGAGCTTCGGACGGCCTGGGAGGGTGTCTCCTATGCGAGGCGGGTTCTAGGTGCGAGTCGCATCCTTCTCGAGGGGGACTCGACCACGGTGATCCGGTGGATCCAGGAAGGGGGG
Source organism: Phoenix dactylifera (assembly GCF_009389715.1). NCBI lineage: Eukaryota > Viridiplantae > Streptophyta > Magnoliopsida > Arecales > Arecaceae > Phoenix > Phoenix dactylifera. The sequence goes on along the minus strand of NW_024068533.1, from coordinate 53,256 downwards.
TGCTCAGTTGAGGACCGGCCGCTGCTCCACGATATCCGCAGAGCTTTGGGGGAACTTGTCTCCTACCAAGCCTCGCACGTATATCGGAAGGCGAACGGTGCGGCAGATTGGGTTGCTTCCTTCGCGGCTCATCACTCGGGAGGCTTTTTTTGGATAGACCACGAGGCTGTGCCTACGCCTCTGCGCAGCATTTTGTTTTCTGATTTTGTTGGCCATCTTCACACTTGTCATGTGTGAGTCGCCGATGTACCAAAAAAAAGAATCTTTAGATATTTGAGAGGAACCACAAACATAGGATTATGGTACTCTAGAGACTCCTGTATTGATTTGCTTGCATATTCTGATGCAGATTTTGCTGGATGTAAATTAGATAGGAAGAGTACTAGTGGAACATGTCAATTATTAGGAAATAACTTAGTATCATGGTTTAGCAAAAAGCAGAATTCAGTAGCATTGTCAACAGCTGAGGCCGAATATATAGCTGCCGGGAGTTGCTGTACTCAAGTACTATGGCTCAAGCAACAACTAGAGGACTACGGTATTAAACTAGATAACATTCCTATAAAGTGTGATAACACTAGTGCCATTAACCTTACCAAAAATCCGGTTCAGTACTCTAAAGCCAAACATATTGAAATAAGGTATCATTTCATTAGAGATCATGTACAAAATGGGAATGTATGTATTGAACATGTATGTACTGAGAAACAATTAGCTGACATATTCACAAAACCTCTAAGTGAAAATAGATTCTGTATGCTTATGAGGAAATTAGGTATATCGGATCCCTTTGATTGAAAACAAATGAAGAGAACAAGTTGTCACGTGATACTCTCCTCCCATTTTGAAAAACCCATGAAATATTAGTCAAATTAATTATTTATAGACTCCTTACTCATATATCAATGTCCCACAAAGATTTGATAAGGATTGGAAGAAAGGAAGAATAAAAAAAAAATTAAAAGAGTCTGAACTGGGGCCGACCCGAGCCAGAATGGGGTCGACCCCACATTGAGTCGACCCTAGCAGAAACTGGGGTCGACCTAACAACAGGACCCCACTTTTAAAAAGGGACCCGTGAGCTATTATAGGGCACTGTTTCATCTTGTCCTCTTCCTAAAACCCTATTTTTCACTTTCCAATCTCTTCCAATCACCTCCAAACAGTAGAAGATTACTTCCCCAAGCCGTTGGATCAAGACCTAAGGAAGCATTTGGTGAAAATGGGACCCAAGCGAGCCGTTGCTAAGAGATCCGGGAGAGTTTCACGGCCAACCCTTATAGATAGACATGCTAGAGATTCTTCTACAGTGCCCCACAAGGTGAGACACGTGTAGAACCTCCTCCTCCTCCTTCCCCTTCAGTTCAACTTGCAAAATATGCGGGAAGACCAGTAACTACGGGAAGAAGGATCCACTCCGAATTTTTGGATCAAGAAGGGTTCCGTTTGGGGGATTGGATCTGAAGGCAAGGATGGGAGTATCTTTGCTCCCTAGATTTGGTGACCTACCCGGGCTTGGTTCGTGAGTTCTACGCCTTTCTAAAAGTTGGACCGGGAGGGCTTGTGTCTGAGATCCGAGGAGTAAGGGTTAGGATTTCAAAAGAAAGTTTGAGTAAGTTGCTTCATCTTCCCTGCGAAGGTGCAACTCCAGAAAGACCGGAAAGCAAGTTGAGAGCTCTACAGTTGATCTTTGAGAGAAATGATTTTGACTACTCCGAAAATATGATAGCTAGCTCTCTATCAGCTAAGATGAGGTTGTTGCACAACTTCATAGGTCGGATTTTGTTGCCGAAAATTGGGAGATTTGATCACATATCTGAGCGAGATTTGGTCATTATGGTTATATGCATTTTACTTGGTTGATGTATTTTGCACCTTAATTGAAGAACATTGTACTTTTGGCATTAATGTACTACAATATTCCATTTTGATCAATGAAGTTTGAATTTTTATCTTTTACTGCTTCTACTCATCTATTGCTGTACACTGGTTTGATGATATCAAAAAGAGGGAGAAGTAAGAAAAGAAAGAAATTGCAATATAAAGGGACAAATAAGTTTGAAAATTATAGTAAGAGATAATATTCACTTAAGGGGGAGCAATATGTGACAATGAAAATTTAAAAAAAAAAAACAAGAAAGTCTAAATTTTTAATCAAAATTTCTGAATTTGGCACATACCTCTCATGCCTCGATACATAACCTGAAACTCTTGCTTTATCTCAAATTTTTGAAGTTTCATCCTTAACCAAATATAAAAGAAAGGGGGAGAAAATCAAAAGTTCTAATTGGCAATATTTGGATGAAAAAGGAAGAGTCTTCACTTTCAAAATTGAAAAGCTGAAATTCAGCAACCTGAGCTCTTCTAAAACAAATCTTCTAATTTTATAAGTATCAATCTACTCATACTTAATATTTTGTAATAATCAAAAAGTAGGAGATTGAGGATGATAGTGTTATTTTGATGATTAACACAACCATTGAGGAAATATCTAATTAGTACTACAAGTTAACGTGATACATCACTACTGAGTTCGACACTCTCGATACATTAGAAGAATGAGATCAAGATTTCTTTCAATGATTAATAATGAGATAAAATTTGCAATAGAAAAGGGATAGAGAATTCTAAATTCTAATTCAGCAAAGTTTCAAGTGAAATGTACTCTTAAGGGCAAAATAGTAATTTTAATTGTTAAGAGTATGTAGCACTACCATGGCATACATTCAAAATTGCTTGAAATATATTTCATTAATTGTATGGATAAGTCTAACCTTAAGATACAGCAAAGTGTGGAATGAGTCGACCCCAACATAGGTGGAGTCGACCCTGGCACATCATGAACCATCAGGCACACCTCTGCAAAAATGGCATGGATGAACAGTAGTGGAATCAACCCCAAGAATGCTTGAGCCGACCCCAGGAGCGAAGTCGACCCCAAAGAACCTTGAGTCGACCCCAGCTTCAAGCCTTAAGAAAACAAGTCTCTAGAATTTACTGAGAGGGCCGACCCCAACTTTTCTTGAGCCGACCCCAAGAATGCTTAAGTCGACCCCAAATGAACATGAGTCGGCCCCAAGGCTATGTCGTTCAAAACTCTCTAGAATCCCTGAGAGGGTCGACCCCAATGGAACTTGAGTCGACCCCACTGTAACTTGAGTCGACCCCAAAAGAAGTTGAGTCGACCCTAGTGAAAAACAGCTGAAATACAAGGTTCTGTGATTCCTGAGAGGGCCGACCCCGCTGTAGCAGGAGTCGACCCCAGTAAAAGTTGGGTCGACCCCAGTGGAAGTTGAGTCGACCCTAAGTATGATGAACAGTGGTGTGAGTCGACCCCAGAAAAGTTTGGGTCGACCCCAGCACGGGCAGAAGCATAACGGCTAATTCTGCAGAACTACTTTTTGACCTTCCAACGGCTAGTAATGGATAGTTTTTCAAATCTAAGCAATGGGGAGTAACCTAAACATGTGGGAAAGTATTTATAATGACACTATTCATAAGAACAAGGCATCTTTCGTATGAAAATCAAAGCTTATTCAAGAAAGACAAAACCCTAATTTTCTTCATCAAGGTGCTTCATTCAAGAGTCAAAAGGAAGTGGTTGAGCAGATCAAAAGAGGTATTAAGAGCTCCACCAACTCTAGAAAAGTGAAGCATTCCTTGACAAAGAAGAGAAGAGCCTTATCAAAGCGATAACTATATTCTAACTCTTCTTTGTAGCTTATAATTGTTATATCTGCTCATCTAGGAGTTTCAACCTTATTCTTCTTAACAATCTTGTAAGGTTTGTTAGTAAGCCCGTAAAACCAACGGTGTAGGTTTGTTGGTGAACCCGTAAAACCAACGGTGAAGGTTTGTTGGTAAGCCCATAAAACCAACATAGGTTTTTGGTGATCCCGGAAAAACTAAAGTGTAAAGATTTTTGGATTGTGAGCCCAGAAAACAATCCAACTGTAATCCGCGGAATTATAGTGAATTCCCAAGGAGTCGCTTGGGGAGTGGACGTAGGTGCATAGGAGAGCACCGAACCACTATACTTCTTGTTGTTTGTATTGTGTATTGTTCTAACTTCACTACTTGCACTTAATCTATATTAACTAAATCACTCACTCATCAATTAACATAATTAAGGAATCGAAAATCAAGAAAAACCAATTCACCCCCCCCCCCTTCTTGACTTGTCACCTTGGGCAACAACATGCATCAACAAGACTCGTTGATTCAGCAATAGATATAACTATCCACTTGCAGAGATATCAAACCACAGTCTGCCTCCTAAAATATATAGGGTTTTCCAATAACCAATCCAACCATTCAGACACTAAAACCCGTACATTAATGGAAAAGGACTAGACCAAATCACCCAAAAAGTAACATGACTTTGCAGATACCATTATTTAACCTAGAGAAAAAGCAACACATGAAAATATTATTTACAAACTGCAACAAGCACATGATAATCCAGGTAACATGTTTAAATACAAAGCCTCAACAATAAACATTTACCGTGTAGTGGTTACCCTTTTTTATTTAATCAATAAGGGTGTACAATTAACCAACTATGTAATTCATAAAAATACTAGCACCAAAGCAAGGATTGAAATATCAAATGCCACTAGTTCGCCAGACTAATATTGGCATGGTACATACCAAGGTACGCCGTACCAGTACCGGTAGGCGTACCGTCACCTACCGGACCGGTACGATTCCAGTTCAGACCGATTTAAACAGGTACCGAACTGGCCAGCTCTTCCCTGCGAAAGCGAGTGCTCCCTCGCCCTTCCGCCGGCCTCCCACAGTCCTCCATGGGCGGCGGAGGCCTCTCCTTCTCCCTCCCTCCCCCGCTCGCTCTCTCCTTCTCTTCTTCTTCCCTGACTCCGGCTGGGTTCGGCATCTATGGGCCTAATACCGGTTTCCACGACTCCGCTGTACTGATCAGGGCCCGAACCGATACACTATATGCTGAACCGGCTGGTACAGGCAGATTCAGCATACCATGGTATATACCATGCCATGCCCTGGCAATCTAGGCAAGCACTGCATGTATGAAAGCAAATTACTAGCACAGTTCCCACCATCCAAATGCCATGTGCCAATAAGGCACTAGCACAGTACACATCATGCATGACATGTCATGCCAAGTTGCGCGTAAATCCATCCCTTAAGCACGTTTCTAAAATGACAGAATTCTATAGATTATTGAAATTTTCTCAAAATTTCAGAAATTACTATTCTATCCATCCTATTGAAGGAATTGCTGCATCGTAAAGAAAAGCATCTACCCTTCCAATTTTTATTGAAAATTATTTACTCCATTTTTCCACATTTTCTGGTATTTCATAATTTTTACAAATTTGCTGAAATTTTCCTGCTACCAGATATTGTTGACAGGTTACCCTTTCACCTCTCAGGTATTTGTGTTTCTTGTCACACAATTAGCTCCATGTCAATGGCATCTTGCATCCAATTAAGATTTGGTCCTTCAAAATGTCATGTAGTAATAGCAGAATCAAGCAAAATACTAAAGAAAAAATGTTAAATAATTGCTCATTAAATAACTTCTAGTGTACACTACAGAAAAACATTAAATAACTGCAGAATTAAGCAAAATACTTACGCAGCTAGAGATCAAAGCATGACTAACCTGCTGCTGAGATATTGAAGGATAAGGTTGATAACTCTATCAGGTAAATATCCACCTGTACGGATAACATTGAGCAATTGTAGGTGGCATTCCAAAATCTTCCCAGCATAGTTTTTCTGAAACATTTGAGCAAAAGCTTTACTCTCTGGCTTCTGAAGTTTTAGATCCCCAAACCTGATAATGTTCCACGTGCCAATTAAATGCACAATTACAGAAAGCATGTATCCCATTTTCTACCACTGAAGAACTCACCGAGTGTATAAACGGTTTAAGATGTGAATTGTCCACTTTTTGACCTTCCACCATCCCCAAGAGTTCCTAACCTCTGGATCAGATGGTTGACCTTCCAAAGGAACAGGCCTTTCCAATATATTCAAGAATAAAACCATCCAAGCATTGAACATGTTGGGATCAAATAGTTGCTTTGGAATCTCCAACTGAAAAAAGACGGTTCAAACCAACATAAAAGATAAGCTTACACATGTACAGAAGCTTCCAGGAAAAAATGAGACTTGCATATCACAGAAACGTACATATATTGACGACCAGAATATTTTGCATATGAGTTTGATTAAATCAGCTACTTCAACTGAAGGGTTAGCAATCTCAACAAGTTTGTTGTATATACTCAGTAAGTGAGGAAATGTCTCTTCAACAATGAGATAAAGTGGTATTCGCTCTTCATCGGACTTGAACCTTTAAAACAAATAAAGAGCATAGGAAAAAAAATCATTTAGTATGGAAGCACCATAGACATGTCCACAGAAAAGACACTAAAGAAACACCTACTAACATTAATTTATGAGGCAGCACCTTATGGACTCGTACAATTAGCCTCTACTAATATGTTTACGTGTCATAATGAAAGGATGCAAATAGTGAGAACACTAATATACTCGGTTGAGTTTGAAAATTCATGACAAAAACCTCTTCTAATAAAAAATAAGCATAATTAGTAGGGGAAAGGGGCAACTAAACAGAAAGTCTAGTTTTAGAATAAATCAAAAGAGCAAACTGGCATGCCAGACATGAGCAACAATTACAATAATCCAAAGTGATCAAAGTAAACAGCAATGATCACCAAGATTTTGCTTGAATGTCATCTACATTGTATAGTTAAAGCATATTTTGTTGTAGTACCTCAAAAGTTCAATCATAACAAACGATGTTCCAGAGTTGGGGAAAAAAATGCTAGACTGGTGAACAGTTTTTATTTGATATATTAATCATATTGACAAAAATGAAAACCAAGGATCCACATGAAGCATCCAAGACAGTAATATGCAAGAAAAGACAAATTGCATATGGACCAATAATGAAGGTCTTTGAATACACACAAGGGACCATACTTACTCATATTTCCTGGATAGAACCCTCAAAACATATAAGGCTCCAAATATTTGTTGATCTTGCAACTGCAAGTTGCACTTTATCCACTGAAGAAGACTAGGCCACTGTTCTGGGTAATCGGCATGGATTATTGTTTTAATACATTCACCAAGCTGAGCTCTGTTTGATGAAGAGTATGTATCAGAACAGCCAAGGAGAACATCATCATAAAGATACTAACTGAACATGAGAATAGAGAAGGATACTAAATGAATATAAGATTGAAAAAAATAGCATAAAATTGTTTTTAAAAATGTGAATAGAACATCATGCAGATAGAAGATGTTGAAGCTCTCAAAATTGTACTTAGAAGCTTGGGAAAAGTCTTCACAGTAACAGAACTTCATGATGATAAAGTTAAAGTTGCACCTGTCACACATTGCTATGTAACAAGAAAACTTTGATAACATGCCTATTAATGGTGACGTTAATCACATGAAGAAAAAAATATTACAACAAACCACATCTCAGCAATAGGCATATAACTTAATGCTGACCCAAAGATTGATTTTGATGATCACAAAACCTTGAAATATAATTACTAATGGTTGTGTTGCAAAGAAAGATAAATTGTTTTGCAAGGAATATAACAAGTTGGAAGAATGCAAGAAGGCCTCAAAAGTTCTCAAGAAAAGTTGGAAGAAAGCCACACTTCATTGGCCCAAGGTTCAAGTTCAAAGGATTCAAGTTGGAGGAGCAAACTCCAAGAAAAAAATTCAAACGAACAGTCCTCGAGTCGACTCCTGGAAGTTCATAGTCGACTCTGGCACTTTGGAGTTTCAAGAAACAGTGCTCGAGTCAACTCCTACTGTTCACGAGCCAACTCCCGCAGAAAAAGACAGAAAAACAGAATATTGGATTTTAGACCCTGTTAGCGAGTCGACTCTCAGTTTGTCCGAGTCGACTGCCAGAGGAAAACAGTCTGAAAGGCAGAGAATCAGTTTCGGAGATCCTGTGAACGAGTCGACTCCAAATGTTCCAGAGCCGACCCCCAAGTTAGCCGAGTCGACTCCATTAAGGCCCAAGTCGACTCCGAGACAGATCAGTTCAAAAGACAGAGAATTAGTTTTTCGGTCTCTGAGAGCGAGACGTCTCCCGAAGACCTCGAGTCGCCTCTCAAGTCAGCCGAGTCGACTCCAAGTTAACCCGAGTCGACTCGAGGAAGAAAATCAGAAAATGGGTTCTCTGAAATCCTGAGAACGAGCCGACCCCTAAGTGCCCGAGTATACTAAAATGAAACTTAAAATATACTTAAGAATGAAACTTAAAATATACTTAAGAAAAGTAATTGAAATGAAAAGAATAATAAAATTAGTAATCCTTGCATCTCATCATTCTCTTTGCCTTAGCATCTGATTAAAACATGAATTGCTGGTATTAATCAATTTTGTGATATAGGTAATATTTTTAAAAATATAATCAAATCACTTCATTTTATAGTATACTTTACTTACTGCTGGATAAGTTGCTAAATGATTAATCAATTTATTAAGAATAACTCTATGAATTTTCTATATGCTTGATTAAGAGTTCTTATCCATGGCATTATCTTTTATTGATCTTAGACATAAGAATGTGTACTTGGTATATTTTTAGATATATGCATTATAAATACCAAGATTAAAGAAACCACTTTTGCCATATAAAATCAACTCATGCTAGTATGTACTTAATCTCAAAAAATCTTGTCATTGGCTTACTTAGACTAATTTCTACAAGGTCAAAGTTTGCTATGCATGTCATCTAGGGAAACAAACTAGAATCATTTCTAAATCTGAAAACATTGTTTCCACCTCTTAGTCTTTGAAAATTCTCCACAAGAACTTATTTGGATCTCTAAGATAGTGAACCTAGGAGATAAGCTTCTTGAGTTTGTAATTGAGGATGATTTCTCAAAGCTAACGTTGGTTTTATTCTTGGCACTTAAATTGAAATATTTTCTATTTTGGCACAAACTTACAAAAGGTTTCAAATGAAAAAGGTTTAAAAACTATGAAAATTCATGCCACAGCTTTGAAAACCAATTTGTTAATAAGTTTTGTACAGAAAATGGTATTGAATACAATTGTTCTTGCACCAAGAACACCATTGCATATAGGGGTTATAAAAACATAAAAAATAGAACCCTTGAAAAATTTGTGTAATAACAATGCTTTGTGATGGTAACTTGCTTAATTGATTTTAATTAATGTTATCATCACAGCTTGTCATATTATAAGGTTTCTATTAGATCTATTTTTGAAGAAAATCCCTTATGAACTCAAAAAAAAAGGGAAAATCAAATGTTGCACACTTTCATGTTTTTCAGTTGTACATGTTATGTTCTCAACAATGAAAGATATGCCAAATCTGATAAAACAAGTGTTTCTTTGGATATTACTCTTCAAGCAATGCATATAGAATATTCAATGAAAAGATACTAGTTGTAGAAATATCAATTCATACTATTCTTATTAAAACTATATCTTTTATTGATAATATAGTTTATCATTTTGATTTTATGTAACAATCTGAATTTTGATAGAAACAACTGTTTAAGATAATTTGATCAAAACTTAGCTAGCATGTCTTATTGATAATTATCTTAAGCAAATAGAATCTAAGCTAAATTGATTCTGAAAACAAGAAATTGATTTGACCTTGATGAATCTTCCTATTGCCTCACATGCTTGTCCTTGAACCATCTTGGTTAATGAAACTATCTTTTTAGTTCAAGTGACATGTGCTTACTTATATTTAGGCAATCTCTCGAGTAAAGTGACTCAATATTCAATTATTGTCATATCTTATGTTGAGTCATCTAGTTAAGAAATATGTTGTATGAAAGTTTTGTATCTTGAAGAAATTAATGATTTTCCTTTAAGAAAGAAAAAGATTTTGTTAATAATGCAGGATCCTCAAGCAAGAAAATGAGAGATTTCAACTTGAAGAACACCTCCACGTAAGATACAATAAACATTCACATGCAAACAAGAAAGGGGACCTTCTTCAGCCAAAAATTTACACATAAGAAATCTAGTAGGTATTTGACTTGAAGAATGCAGAATGAATCGGTAATTTTAGATAGCTCTCTCATAAATTAGCTGAGCAAAGTCAATAACTTAAATCTTATTGTGGCATGATTAAAGTCTTTAATTATTAATTTCTTGATATCATGTCTATATATGTATTGATTGACTTATACTTTTAGAAATTGTTTCATGGTTTGTCCAAACTAAAATATATCTTTGCCTATGTCATAACCATAAAATACACAAGTTTATGCTTAAAATTTTGATATAAAATAACTTGTGAGAAGCTATGAATCCTTGAGCATAATGAAAATGTTGTTTGCATGATATATATATATGATACATTAGATTATTTCTTTATTCTGCTCTTTCATGTAAATTACTTGAGAATAACAAAAAGAGAGATAAAGAAAAGAAAATGAACATTATTCAAGGAAAGTAAAATCTAAGTAAAGGCAAATACTCTAATCTTAAGAAAAAGCAAAACAAGCATAATATATTCAGCACATTTGTGAGACTTGTATGAGTATTCTTTTGAAAGGGATAAAATCCGTAATTAATTACACTTAAACAGGAGGAGTTTGAAGTGAACATTTTAACCTTTCTATATTGCTCATCATAGGGATGGTGCCAATGGGGAGGCTAGTGGTAGTACCCGGCACTATTTGACCCAACTATTCGGTGTACGGTATATTAGAGACGGCATAAGAGGAAGACTAGTGGTAGTACCTCGTGCCCCTTCCAACTCCACCGGATAGAGAGCAAATAGAGTATAGAGCATAAGAAAATTTAAAAAAAAAAACAAAAATCAAAATCAAAATATTCATTAATTGGTTAAGGAAAGAAATTCAAAAAAAATGAAAAAATGAATGACAAAGTAAATGAAAGTATACCAGAAGAATCAAATCAAGTTTTAATCACTTGAAAACGCATCTTAAGGATGAAATCAATGCATAATTATGTAAGAAAAGTTTATTTGAAAAGAACTGATTTTGATTCATGACATGCTTGTTATGTTTTGCATACTTTGAATTATATGTTTTCAATATTCAGTTTAAAATGCTCCATGCTTGAATAATTTGATTGAAACATGTTTCTACCAATAACAAATTTATTTTTCTTTTTATAACACTCATAATTTGAAATAGGCTTTAACTTTACACACAAGTTTTTGCTTCACCTTTGACTTCGAAATAACTTGTGTTCCAAAGCTTAATGAAAATGGTTTTCACTTGCAAAACATACTCCTCAATGATATGTATTTTCTGGATTCATTGATTCTCTTTGTACTTTTCTGATTTTAATAAATATATTCTTAAAAATAAAAGAAAAGAATAGAATGAATTTGCAATTAAGGCAAAATGAATTGATTTTGAATTATCTTCCATCTTGCCTAAACTTTGGTACATAATATCCTGATACATGTTAAATTGCTTCAATCTGTACCAAAATTCATATTAATTATAAAAATTCTGAATGTGCTCTAATGTTATTGAAATATGTGTTTACAAACTTATTAATTTAAGATGAGCTACAATGTAAAAGATACATATCTCAAATTATAATTTTGAAAGCATTCTTGAAAATTCTTATGAAATTCAGAATCTGATTTTGTATAAAAGCTTAAACTTAATTAAAAAATGCTTATATCGTTGCATCTTTGTAACTTTAGTCATATGCTTCAATGATCGCATCATTCAGTAGAATAACTCAATATGATTTCTAGATGAAAATTATAACTTAAAAAACAGAATTAATTTTGATGCCTTGGTTGATTGCTCTGATACGCATCCGAAACATATCATTTCTTATCTTTAAAGTATACTAATATTGGTCTAAATGATGTGTCTTTTAATGATCTTGATTGCGAACAAATATTTCTAAATATATGATTTTATTTTGATGATTAAGAAGATTTATTATGTTTCATATACACATTGCTGTGAACCTATGAGTAAGAAATTAAATTCTATAAACATTCACTTAAATGATCTTCTATATCCCTTTCTGCATGTTTTTTGCTTCCATCCTAAAAGAAAAAGCTATTATTAAAAGAGAGTGAATGCTCCTAAAGCTAGAATATTTTAACTCACGCAAATGACTCTTAAAAGAAAGAAAATATAATTGCTTTTGAAAGAAATTGAGCTTCAAAAGAATTATTTTCAGATTAATATTTCAGTACATTTTCTCAAAGATTAAGAAGAAGCATGCCTTGTTCTTGAAAAATTAAAAAGCGTGATTGATATAAATTTTGAATAATTCTAGATCATACTACATTCTTGATATCATATAATTTCAGTTTTATTCACGCTTATCATTAAAATCTGAAATTCAATAAAAAAAATGATGATTAAAGAAGAATGCATCTTTTGAGGGGGAGCTTTAGACATATCAATCTCTCTTCATCTTATTCAAAAGTCACCATCATATGATGCATACCTTGAATATTTTATGAATTATTTTTGATAAACCTCCTGGTGTTGCCATTACTTGTTTTAATTATATATAGCCCTATACTTTGTGTTTAATTCTATAGAGCGTTTATTATCTCAAATGAGTATGACTTGATACTTGCAAATATGCTCTCAATGGGTTAAATAGAAAATATGCTGAAATTTGTAGAAAACATATTTTCCAGATTAACAATTTGAATGTTTTATTGAAAATTATTTTCAAATTCTAAACTCTTAAATGGAATGCTCAATTAAGGGGGAGAAAGAAAATTTCAGGAGGAGAGATCATATGGAACTTAATCGCATAAATTCATAACTAAAGGAGAGAAAAAGAAAACTAAATGAGAAGTGATCCTAATACTTTCCAATATGTATCATCTAAAATTTAAATCTGAAAATCTTTATGATACACCTTGAGGCTTGTTATTTGATTAGTATATCTTATGCATCAATCATGAACCAAATTACAATTCAAACAGTTGATCTTAAGAGCCTCTAGTTTAATGAAAGAGGGGGAGAATAATGTGTTGAGCTAAATTTCCTTCAGTATCTCTTATGAACACAAATTTAAAGTAACTACTATATGTGATAGATTTATAGATTTTAAAATACGCCTAATTGACAAATCAGTTCTTTTGAAAATTATTTAAAAAAAAAAAACGAATTCCATCTGTCTCTATTAGAAAATCTATTTTGGAATTCACTAATAAGTTCTTATTGGCTTGCATTTTAGAGTTTCTATCCTGTGTCAATTCCTTTTAATTGATTTTGATGTTATTCTCTTTAACGGAGTAAAAGAAAGTCTTTAAAAGAGCTCTAAAAGAACTTTCAAAGCTTTGCACTTTATGTATGCTCTAAGATATATCATAAATTGCTTGAATTCATGTTTTGGTATTTATACTCCAATGTTTTTATATCATAAAAGAACTTTGAAGTCATTAAGAATTAATGATCCAACATGATGTTATATTTTTCGAGTATATAAGTTTTGATCTTATACTCTGAAAATTAATTAGATTGCTCTCATGTTGCGAAATACTTAATATATTGGGCAAAAGATCTTTGATGAACAAGCTTTCATACTTGTTATTAAAGATCTTTAAAAAAAAAGAGGTTAGATTTCCATTCGTACTTTCTTTGAATATCATTCTTGACACTTTTTGAATTAACTTAAAAAAGATTCCACCTGCACTTGATTTGAAAACTATCTTTGGAATCACATTCAATGTGCTCTCATTATAATTTGCTCTGAAATCATCTTAATTGGCTCTGATCTATGCTCATTAATCTTGTTCTGACATTATTGCCTTGAGTTATATGATTCATATTCTTGCAATAATTCGACATGCATTGACTGAAAATTAGAGTACAATAAGGGAGAGAAATATCTGAGTATAATTTATTGCTTGGCGCTTAATGTTTCATTATTTTGCAACCTTTTTGATGTTGTCAAAAAGGGGAAGAAATATCTAAGTATATGCTCATAATGCTTTATGTATTTTCACTGGAATATAAATCAGCTTAGATTGAAATGTATTGATTGGGTTAAGCTGATTAAATCTAAAGCATTATCATGAAGTATGTTTTAAATATGCATGCCTTCTACTTCATGCAACTTAGCTATACATTAGTTCTAGAACACAATCTATTTTATATTGCATATACTCCAAATTTTGTCATCATCAAAAAGGGGGAGATTGCTGACCCAAAGATTGATTTTGATGATCACAAAACCTTAAAATATAATTACTAATGGTTGTGTTGCAAGAAGAAAGATAAATTGTTTTGCGAGGAATATAGCAAGTTGGAAGAATGTAAGAAGGCCTCAAAAGTTCTCAAGAAAAGTTGGAAGAAAGCCACACTTCATTGGCCCAAGGTTCAAGTTCAAAGGATTCAAGTTAGAGGAGCAAACTCCAAGAAAAAAATTCAAACGAACAGTCCTCGAGTCGACTCCTGGAAGTTCAGAGTCGACTCTGGCACTTTGGAGTTTCAAGAAACAGTGCTCGAGTCAACTCCTACTGTTCACGAGCCAACTTCGCAGAAAAAGACAGAAAAACAGAATGTTGGATTTTAGACCCTGATAGCAAGTCGACTCCAAAAGGTTGCGAGTCGACTCCGATGCTTAGCGAGTCGACTCTCAGTTTGTCCGAGTCGACTCCTAGAGAAAAACAGTCTAAAAGGCAGAGAATCAGTTTCGGAGATCCTGTGAACGAGTCGACTCCAAGTGTTCCAGAGCTGACCCCCAAGTTAGCCGAGTCGACTCCGAGGCAGATCAGTTCAAAAGACAAAGAATCAGTTTTTCGGTCTCTGAGAGCGAGACGTCTCCCGAAGACCTCGAGTCGCCTCTCAAGTCAGCCGAGTCAACTCCAAGTTAACCCGAGTCGACTCGAGGAAGAAAATCAGAAAATGGGTTCTCTGAATTTCTGATAACGAGCCAACCCCTAAGTGCCCGAGTCATCTCCAGCTGTTGGCGAATCGACTCCAGTTTGGTCCAAGTCGACCCTAGGACAAGGCATGCACTTTAATTCAAATTTGGAACAGTGGCCGAGTCGTCTCCAGTAAAGCGCGAGTCGTCTCCAGTAACAGCCGAGTCGACTCCAGATCGCGCGAGTCGACTCCGATCCCAACGGATACATTGTCAAAATGTGCAGACGGGTCATAACGGCTCTATTCTTGTCTCTAACGGCTAGATCTTTGCTCCCACGCCATCCAAAGCTATAAAATCAAGAGGCGAGCAAGGAAAGATGTAAGGAAGAGGAAGAGAACACATAGGAAAGAGATTTCAAAGAGATTTTAAGAGAAACCTCCCAAAAGCACAAAAAGGCCATTCAAAGCAAAAGAGAGAGAAGAAGAGCATCCGAGTGAATCCCAAAGCTTCCTCTCCAACTGTGTGCTGCCTCAGTGATCCTCTACCTCGTGCGAAATCAGAAGAGGATCAAGTAAAGAAGAAGCCGAGTTCCTTCATCTACAAAACTTGTTTGAGGGCTTCTTCTCTTTACTCTATTTGTTTATATTTGTTATATCTGCTTGTTTGAGAAGCTTGTATTTGTTTTAAACTCCTATTCTGACATATTGTAACTTGATTCAATCAAGGGATTGAATCAAGGGGTTAAGGGTTGTTGGTGAGCCAGTGAAAACCAACGTTGTAGGTTGTAGTTGGTAATCCGGAAAAAACCAACTGGGTTGGATTGTGAGCCCGTGAAAACAGTCGGATCGGTTCTAGTCGGTGAGCCTGTGAAAACCGACCGAGTTCCTTGTGATCTCGTGAAAACAACAAGTTAGGTTGTGAGCTTGTAAAACAACCGGCTGTAATCTAAGGGATTATAGTGAAATTTCCAAGAGGTCTTGGGGAGTGGATGTAGGTGCTAGGGTGCACCGAACCACTATACATCTTTGTGTTTGTGATGCCTTATCTCTTGTGCTTTATGCCTTACATTCATACTTGATTGTGTAATATCTCTAGCTTTGTTTCCTATTGATTTATAAGTGATTGTTTAGAGCTTGCTTAGCTTCCACTCCATTCTTTACTATTCACATAGATTAAAATTGATCATACAACTATAAGTTAATTTTAGATCAATTGCACCCTAAAGCCATAGTATAATTGCTCTAGCTTAATTTTTCACTGCTTTACTTGTAATTGCCTAGAGCTTAAGTAAATAACATCTTATCATTCCGCTGCATTCAATTCAAAGTTAATTAGGAAACATAATTTTTAGAAAACCCAATTCACCCCCCCTCTTGGGTTGTCACCTTGAGCAACACATAACCATCTCAATTTGCTGTAACAACAATTATAAAAGAAAATAAAGCAGAAAAGGCCCCATGTTGTGGCAGACGATTGACAATCAGGGCATGGTGAGTTTAGCATGATGACAATAACAAATAAAGGAGGATATAATTAACTGAAAGTTATGACCGCTTGTTGATAAAAATGACTGAAATAAAACAAAGACAAAAGAATGAAGGAACGGATCAAGAGAAGGGGAAAAGTGGGTGCTTCGCCATGAGTTAAATAAGAATGCCCACAGAAATAGTATCTCATCGCTTACTCAGCACACTAATTAGAAACATATATCCAAATGATGTACCTCAGCAGTGGTGGAACTTGAACAATAAATCCAAGGATATTTTCACGGACCATGCGCTTATCACTTTCTGATATCTTTTGGGGCTCACCTATAGATGACAAACAGATTAGCTTTTGTATGCTACCAAAACAATCAAGTAATCACAGATTTAACCTTGTTTTTTTATGCATACCAAGTTCATGAGGTAACCAGTTTTTAGCCACAAAGTTCTTGAAATGAATGCTGGCAACTTGGCGCACAGCCATATCACAACTACCATCTACTATGATCTGCAGCAACCTCACCAAATGCTGTGGCGCATACTGAAACTGCAAAAAAGAACACTTGAATGAATCATGTGTACAGGCAAATACGTGCATGCAAGAAAGAGCAAATACACCAGTTTGTAGTCAATATTTTCTTGGGTGATGTACTTTATCTGTCTATACTTTTAGGGGGAAAAATGAACCTAAAGACAATAAAGATAAAATGTCAGTTAATATGTGCACATGGACTTTAATGGGGAATAATAAAAACAAAATAAATAATGGAAAGGAAGAAAAAAATCTAAAGGCAAGGCATGAAAATGGGAGCACAGGAAATATGTCAAATTCTGACTATCCTTGTTACTAAATTTATCTCCTTGTCAAATTAAATGCATTATGAAAAGTATAGAAGACATGAGCAGACTCCAAAAGCCATTCATAATCCCTATATATGGTATAAAATTATAATGACCTTGTCCAAGATAAGTTGAGATAAATTGGGTGCAACAGGATACATGACAAGCAAGAACACATCATGAACTGATGTAAATGATACAAAGGAAAGTAGTGAATACTGAGATGTCTTATGATCTACAAGTTGTAAATTAATAGCAATAAGTAAATGCATTATGAGAGTCTTCAAAAACTGCAAGATGATAATGCCAAAATAATAAATAAGCTTATTACTTTAATGGATTTCTCGCTCCATGTGCACGTAGACCTTTTAAGGCTGCCAATCTTTTAAAAGAAACATAAGGTTGCATATGTTGGATACACCAGTAGGGAATCCATGTCTATCATGCATCTTAATTAACCTAATCATGGAAACATATAGATAGGGGCAAACTATATACAATCTTAGCATGCTGAGATATAAAGCAACAACAATAGTTGGAGGGAATGCCGTGATGACTGAGGCTTTCTTCATATATCAGATAGCATAAACTCAGAAGATCAGAGGGAAAGGCATATACAGCATAACTATTCTTTCTTCTCCTTTTACAAGTGACAATAGAGTATTGCGTAAATACAATTGATCGAAGAAAAATGAAAGTAGATATTGGAATGGAAAAGACACTCATATACATATCCGTGCATGCACAAGCAAGGAGGATGACATCAAAGAAAAATTTAAAATTTATAACACAGAAATAAATAATTTAATTTCTGATTTTCCAAGATTGTTAGCTTTAACTCACATGGGCCCATCTGGCTATATATCCTTATTAAATTGTACAAATAGGGAAAAGTAAAAGGTAGTATATGCTTAGTACAACATCAGAAAGAGATCTAAATCTGATGCTGAGGTTTACATGGACATTATCACAGAATTTGTGATATGGTGAAGCAAAATCATGTTATGAAAGGAAGCAACTTTTGAGGCCAAAACTCAACTATGCATATTCCTTGGGATCTACAAGTTCAAAATCGTGAGCACTGGACTAGTCACAGCATGTACCATTATTGCAACAAAAGTAGCATAAGTGATAAAAGTGAATGTAATGTGATATATCACAGTTCTGAAAGATCACATGGTAAAGAATACACATCACTGCATTACACTTTCGTTGTTTGGGAAAGGAACACTGTCATCAACCCCAAGGAATATAGTAATGATTGGAACAGAAAAATGCTATTACATACATATATACATGAATGAAGAGCAGAAGGAAGAAGAAATCCCAAGCAAGGCGTAAAATTGAATGACATGCCAAACCAGCCACATAATCTCCACTTTCCCTGGTTCTCAGGTTTTTTCGCATTGGTCCACATGCGTGTATCTCCTTGGAAGATCACATAGTAACCCAGCAGGATGTTTTCCATGAATGTATCACCACTTTGAATAGACTCTATTACCGAGAAGTAAACATGGATTTGTGCAAAATCAAATTTTTAGCATGCTAGAAAAGGCAGGAACATGGCTTCAAAAGTCAATGACAGTAAGGAAGTCACAAGGTCCAATACTACCTATCTAGAAATAACAAATCAAAAACACAGGGTTTGAATGTCTATCACAAGATCCAAGCACTTGAATGGCAAAATTTGCAAGCTTATCTCTTTAGTTGGAAATGAACTAAATTTGGATCAAAACACATATTTTTATACTGAGTCAAATAAACAACATCAAATTAAGAAACCACGAAGATAAAGGATGTATCAAACAATCAAACATGGGACAAGCGCCAGCATCGACAACCTTAAAACCCTGTCGAGGACTCAAAAGCTAAAACATGAAATTAGTAAGATAGAAGCTATGGGCGAAGAATTCACCTGGTTGAGGCTCTCCTCGGCCGCCTTCCTCTCGTCCGGATTGGGGCTAAGCGCGGCCCGGAGAACAACCGCGAGGCTAGGCAGATCCATGACCACGGAAACCCAAGGGGCAGTGGATTCCCGAGGATCGGACGGGCGAGGAGAAGGAAAGGGCTGATCCGAGCTAGGGTTTGGGTGGGTGAGCAGGGTTTTTGGGAGAGAGAGAGAGAGAGAGAGAGAGAGGAGAGAGGAGACAGGAGAAGGAGTCCCTGGCTCGCCTTGTTCCTGGGAGGAAGAAGCGCGGAGGGGGGGGGGGTGTGGAGGGCGTGGAGGGAGAGAGAGCAAACCGGTATTTAACCCTAGGGTTAGGTCAGGTCTGGCCACCAAATCTCCACTCGGAGTCGCATCGCTTGTGTCCGAATTGGCCAGGTCCAATTTATGCTACAAGGCCATCTAAACTATCAAACGGACGCGGCATGCTATGTGGCGGGAGATAAGCAGCAAACTCAATGATTCTGCAGGTAGCAACGAATAGAATTCCGACATGTAGAAGTAGGAATCCGTACCATAGATGGGTTTCGAAGTTTCTGGACCGGACCCAGGGAGGCGGGGCGGTTCGAGTTATTTCCATTGCACGTCTGGCGGGATCTTTGTCTGGATTCCGACTGACTTGAGGATTTTGATGCGTGTACTGGGGTCTAAGTGCATTGCAGGATCTCGAGCGTCTGATTGGTGGATCATCTGGAATGGGCGCACGCCCGCCCAAGCCCCCCCCCCCCCCCCCCCCCCCCCCAACATTGGTTACAGTGTGCGAAGTGAAGTGCGACAATCGGCGACAGTTGGGTTCATAGATCGTTCTGGGGTTCAGTGAACTGTCTCATGCCAGACCTATGCCTCTTCTTTAGGAAACAGTTGTATTTTATTAAAGGGTGCTCTAGCTTGGAGGTTCCAAGAAAATATATTATCGTACAACCCGAGAGCAATTAGTTTAAAAAAAAAAGAATTTAGTTTCCTTCCATAAGTTACTATATGTACTATTAAAACTTCTCTCTCAAGGAACTAAAATACCAAAAAAAAAATATACTATTTTATTCTATTATATTTAAAAACTATTTTGAGTTTATTAGAAGTTCAATGACCATATGGATGTAAGACTCAGTAGACTGAGCTCGGTTCACTTGACCGGCCCAGCCTTTTTTGGCCCAAAAAAAAAAGAAAAAAAAAAAGGCACGTATCGCGTACGTATCTGTAGGGAAAAGACTCTCGATAGGAGTCTTTTTCCTCTCCGAGAAGGTCGGACAAAATCTGACTCTAAGCCATATTCCGGTCGTGACTAAGCTCTATTTAGAGCTCGTCCCCATCTTCTCTTCCCCCACCAAAGGAGCGTCCTCAATCGAAGCTCATCATCGGAGTAATTCCTCGGCCTTTCTCTCCGAACGTCAGTTGTTATCGATGTTGTTACCACGGCCAAATGTTATCGAAAGTCAGGTAAGAACATGGCAATCTTTGTTTAACTCATCTCTCCCTCATACATAACTTTTGGAAGCTCGTTTTCAGTCGGCAATCGTCGGATTTTTGACGAAAAAGGACAATGCCTTGTTTCCTCCATTTTGATCAACCGATCCTATTTTCTTTCGATTCTGGCTACCTCCACCATTGGTGCTTGTCGTCGGAGGCTTACTTTAATCCCTCATGGTAGCTAGAAGCTGTGGCCGGAGCTCTGGCCACCGGGATGTTGGGAATTGTATCCTAAGAGTCAATCATCAGTGTGCTGATGATTGAATTTTGTAAATGAATTGACAAATTAATAAAGTGTTATTTGGCATTGTTCATTATTTCATTGTACATCTTAAAATGAACTCTTATATGATGAAGTCCTTAGGACTTGTTTATGATAAAAGAGGATTTATCTTCAAGTCCTTAAAACTATTCGCGATCAAATGATATGTTGTTACTAGGACGACAACATTATCGAGATTAGATCGTTGTGTGATATATACTGTTGCCCAAGGTCACAAGCCAAGAGGGAGGGGGGTGAATTGGTTTTTTTTAATTTTCGATTCCTTAATTATGTTAATTGATGAGTGAGTAATTTAGTTAATATAGATTAAGTGCAAATAGTGAAGTTAGAGCAATACACAATACAAACAACAAGAAGTATAGTGGTTCGGTGCTCTCCTATGCACCTACGTCCACTCCCCAAGCGACCCCTTGGGAATTCACTATAATCCCGCGGATTACAGTTGGATTGTTTTCCGGGCTCACAATCCAAAAACCTTTACACTTGGTTTTTCGGGATCACCAAAAACCTATGTTGGTTTTACGGGCTCACCAACAAACCTTCACCGTTGGTTTTACGGGTTCACCAACAAATCTACACCGTTGGTTTTACGGGCTCACCAACAAACCTTACAAGATTGTTAAGAAGAAAAAGAAGGTTGAAACTCCTAGATGAGCAGATATAACAATTATAAGCTACAAAGAAGAGTTAGAATATAGTTATCGCTTTGATATGGCTCTTATCTTCTTTGTCAAGGAATGCTTCACTCTTCGAGGGTTGGTGGAGCTCTTAATGTCTCTTTTGATCTGCTCAACCACTTCCTTTTGACTCTTGAATGAAGCACCTTGATGAAGAATACTAGAGCTTTGTCTTTCTTGAGTGAACTTTGATTTTCATGCAAAAGATAACTTGTTCTGATGAATAGTATCATTATAAATACTTTCCCACATGTTTAGATTACTCCCCATTGGTTAGATTTGAAAAACTATCCGTTACTAGACGTTGGGAGGTCAAAAAGTACTTCTGCAGAACTAGCCGTTATGCTTCTGCCCGTGCTGGGATCGACCCAAACTTTTCTGAAGTCGACTCAAACCACTGTTCATCATACTTGGGGTCGACTCAACTTCTACTGGGGTCGACTCCTGCTACAGCGGGGTCGACCTTCTCAGGAATCACAGAACCTTGTATTTCAGCTATTTTTTCACTGGGGTCGACTCAAGTTCCATTGGGGTCAACCCTTTCAGGGATTCCAGAGACACAGTTTTGAACGACATAGCCTTGGGGTCAACTCATGTTCAGTTAGGGTCGACTCCATTGGGGTCGACTCAAGCATTCCTGAGGTCGACTCCATCTGGGGTCGGCTCAAGGAAAGTTGGGGTCGGCCCTCTCAGTAAATTCTAAAGACTTGTTTTCTTGAGGCTTGAAGCTAGGGTCGACTCAAGCATACTTGGGGTTGACTCCACTACTGTTCATCCATGCCATTTTCGCAGAGGTGTGCCTGATGGTTTTATGATGTGCCAAGGTCGACTCCACCTATGTTGGGGTCGACTCATTCCACACTTTGCTGCATCTTAAGATTAGACTCATCCATACAATCAATGAAATATATTTCAAGCAATTTTGAATGTATGCCATGGTAGTACTACATACTCTTAACAATGAAAATTACTATTTTGCCCTTAAGAGTACGTTTCACTTGAAACTTTGCTATTACAAATTTTATCTCATTATTGATCATTGAAAGACATCTTGATTTCATTCTTCTAATGTATCGAGAGTGTCGAACTTAGTAATGATGTATCATGTTAACTTGTAGTACTTAATTAGATATTTCCTCAATGGTTGTGTTAATCATCAAAATAACACTATCATCCTCATATACATTAGTTATCCTCTTAACCAAGGAGTGTGGAGACACTGATATATCACACAGGTGAAGTGTAGGAGTATATTTCACTGAACGTGACCAATTTCGAAACACTCTACGTCGAGAGATGTTCTGAGTGGATATAGGTATAAGTATCCCTTAAACCTAAGATCACCATAGTGACTAGCAAGCAACTTACTGTACTTTGGTACCGGACTAGCAGAATTTCTAATCCTGGGATGGAAGGTCATTGGGTGCAGTCAAGTACTTGCAAAATTAGTGCATGAGTCAAGATGGAATTGACCCCTCCTGAAAACAGAAGATAATGCTTTCTGTTTAATTTAGCAAAACTTTGGCAGGATAATCCTTGTGAAGAGTCACAGGATTTCTAAAGTTGATCATATAGAGGATGTACTTATTATAGAGTTGACAGAACTCTGAAGTAATCCTGACATTAGGAGTCAAAGGGATGAATTATACAGTAACCATAGTCCAGGGTTCCAGAATATTTGCTTCGCATATATTTGGCCTATCCAGACGTCGAGTACCATTGCTGGATGATCATTTCGATTAGTACAAGAAGTTGTTCTTGTGCTACCGACTTAGGTTCGAACCTATGGGGTCACACGCATAGAAGTTTCTAGGTTGATCAAATGACAGATTGATGATTAGGAATCATTCAGGGGTAATTTGGTCAATTCGAATGACAAATTATCTTAAGCAAAAGTTACATTAAAATAATTATTGAATTATTAGAGGGTTAATTAGTAATTGAATTACTAATAAATTTAATTTGATTGAATTATTGGACTTTAATTAAGCAAAATTGAATTAGATTCAATTTGGGCTAAATTAGGGTTTGACCTAATTCGATCGGGTTCGACCCGAGCCGATTGGGCATAACCTAATTGATCGGATTTGACCAAATTGGATTGGGCTTGACTCAAGTCAATTAAGAGTCCTTATTCGATGAGGATTAAGAGTCCAAATAATCAGAATTTATTATGAAAAAAAATTTCTAAAATTTAAGATACTAGCTTTATTTCTTGGAGAAGAAAAACACCTCATCCTTATCCCTAAAAACAGTGATATCTATCCTCTTTATTTTTGGCCAATTTTTGGCATGAGGAAAGAGGAGGTGTGGGGCTATTTTGCAGAAAAATATGGCACCTTAAATCTTCCTAAAAAGATAGGAATCAAATCCCTAATTTGTAGGAACTGCATTGCACATCAAGCAGGGTGGCGTGCAGCTGAAGTTTGGGGTGAAATAACCTCCTAATTTTTAGGGATTCTTGGCACAAGATTAAAAGAGAATTTGTTCATGTCTTAGCTTCTGATTCACCAAAATTTTTTGGAAATTTTGTCAGCCAAATTCGTTGGCCAAATGAGGTGTGAGGCGTGGGGGGTCTTTTAGCTATAAAAAGACCCCCACGCCTAGGGTTTGATGATGATGGTCTTTAGAAAGGGTTCTAAATTCTGAAAAAATTCTGAGAGCCAGCCACCTTATCACCTCCTTCTTCTCCTTCATCTCCATCCTTCATCCTCTCGAAGAAGAATCAAAAGTTGAGTGCTTCGAGGAAGAAAAGTTCAACCACTGCACCACCTCTGTACGAGCTAGCACTCCTGCAGTTGTGGATCTTTCTAGAGCTTCGCGTGGACTATCCGTAGAGGCCGGTGATAAGTGCTATATTGTGCATAAATTAATATCTTATTCATAGCACTTATCATTATTTTAATTCACATATTTTGCAAATTCAACTAAAAAAATGTGTTACCTTCATCACTGCATTTTAATAAATTATTAAAGGTAATTCAAGTTTTACTTATTTACTGATTAAACTTAATGTATGCAGGTCGAGTCAAGCTTAATTAGGTAAAGCCTAAACTGACACTGCATCATTTCACATCCTCCAGAGTCAACTCCAAGAACTCTTCTCCAAAACCCAGTGCTTCCCATTAATTCATGACTCTTCATAAGTTCACCTAAATTTCTTTCCACTCGTTCCAACTTTTTTTTCACATGATCCAATTCTCCTATTTTAATCTCAAAAACAATAAAATCCTTTCAATTATTTGCCTTTCAGATCTCAAAGCATACCATCATAGTTGCACGGATCCCAAAGCTCCATCCACTCCTCACATCTTGTTCAAACTCCCAGCTCCCGTATCCCATTTCAAATCCAAATCCAGCGTCTTCAACCAACCCATCCTCATACTCCCCAGCTCCCAGCCGAATCTAACCTTTCTCTCGCGTCCAGCCTGTGTCCCACGAATAAAGCCAAGTCCCAAATTTCACGCATCTGCCCGCGTGTATCCTAACATCTCTCCCCGTTCCGCGTCACCGGATCACTTCTCCCGTAGAACCCGTCCCAAG
This sequence comes from Phoenix dactylifera, assembly GCF_009389715.1. NCBI lineage: Eukaryota > Viridiplantae > Streptophyta > Magnoliopsida > Arecales > Arecaceae > Phoenix > Phoenix dactylifera. The sequence continues at coordinate 28,152 of NW_024068533.1, read as the reverse complement.
CTCATCTCCTTTCAGCCGAATTCCCATTTTCCATCGTCCGCAAGATCTTCTTCAGCTTCTAGATAAGCTTCAAATCCCTTCACCCCAACAGATCAATCCTTCATCTCTTACTAAAAATCTCTTCTTCCCAACATCATCGTCAACTTCTCATCCGAACCAGCTTAAATTCTTATCCCAAGAAAATCCTATCTTCCCAGATCAAATCCCGGCATCCCCTGTTCCCAATCGGATGAACATTCCAAATAACCACTCCCAGCCATTTCCTTCTTTCCGTGAGCCAACTCCTGTTAGATGTATGCCCTAGAAGCCAATTTGGCTGACACATTGTTGATTCTAGGGACATAATTTTGTACTTGACTATTTATTATTGAATAAATAAAAGGCATCTTTTTCATTCATATTGTTTATGTGTCTATGAATCGTCCAAGAAATTAATAAGATGATGATACATATTCTCAAGAGTTGAGAATTTGAGCCATGTATCATTGGTGATTAATTTCTAAATGCTCCTGATCAAAGGATCATCACGAGGACGGTGATCGATCCGATCAGTGCACAGATCACTCTCCTTCTGGATGGACGAGACTTGAGTCCACAGTGTAGGGACACTGAAGTGATAGTGCAGGTGCTTGTTAGAGAACAAGGGTACTGAGCGTGACCAATACAAGAAGTCACTTGGATGTCTATCCACTCGTCAGTGACTTGCTTGATGTTGCAGTAGTGTGACTGGTCCTTTGACCTGCGGCGCTTCGGCTACTCACAGTGAGGTTATTGTAGTTTGACTGCACACATACATGGTCTCTAGCCATATGGGTCCATGCAGTGTAGATTGGCTGCAGTAAGTTCACTGTAGGAGTAGGGTATGCACCTATATGGAATCTATCGACCTTGATAGATAAGGAGAGATCCTATGTGATTTATAAGACTGAGTTCGTAAGACCTCGGCCGGGGCAGTATGCACAGTGGAGAAAGAGTTTTTTCACTATCGAACTCGAGTCGAATAAATCTTGACATATGACAGACGATGGGGTTTGACGAGTTGTCCATGACCTCCGTCCTGTAGGGATCCACGATAGTAGGACTGTATCACATGTTAACTGCACCTAGAGGTTCATCATTCCATTCTGCTGGGTAGCCACTACATGCTGCTAGGTGTCACTGGTGGATGGTGGGACTCATAGGGATTATCTTGATGATCGATAAACCCTAATGAGTTGAGTTGGAATCGTTCCAACCCATTGAAAGGAGTTTTCAATGATATAGTGATAGAGATCACAATATATCTCACTACCAGTCAGAATAGAACCTATGGGGTCACACACACTAGAAGTATTGACTGATCCGATGGTTGAAATCGTGATTAGGAATCACAAGAAATCAATTTGATTGATAAGAAGTTGAAGAAGGAAAAAGGAATTAATTAATTGGACTTGAAACAAGAATCCTACTTCGGGTAGGATAACTAGAGTTCTAATTGGATTAGGACTGGGATTCCTACTTGGAATAGGATTCCTCAATCCTAATGAGATTAGGAGTTTTGAATTAAAAATTGGATTCCTACTTGGAGTAGGATTCCTAGAAATCCTAATTGGATTAGGACTTCGGATTCAAGTAGAGTCCTAATTGGATCAGGACTAAAATTAAACAAATCCTAATTGGATTAGGATTCCTTAAGTCCAAATTAATTATTAATCTAATGAATCAACATGACTCCTAATTGGATTAGGATTGAAGAGTTCAATTGAGTCATGGTTCATTCAAGTCCTAATTGGATTAGGACTAGTATAGATTGAACCCAATTTGGCCAATCCTAATTAGATTAGGATTAAACCATGAGAGAGGCACCTAATCCTCTTTGGAAGAGGATTAGGTTAACCAAGTAAGAGGGGCATCAGCCCCTCTCATCTTGGATGGTGCGGATTGAAGGAGAGAGAGGGGCCGGCGCACCCCCCCTTTCTTTCTTTGGAAAACCATCTAGGGCTCCTACTTTGGAGGAGCCCTTGATGGCTATAAGAAGCACCATGAGGCCGGCGCCCTAGGTATTGGAGCCATCCTCCTCTTGCTGCCGCCACCCTCCCCTCTCCTCTCTTAGTTCAGCCGCAAGCAAAGGAAGAGCAAGGTCCAAGCGTTGGCGCCTTCCTCTTCCTCCAATCCTTCTTCCAATGCAGGGAAAAGAAAGAAGGCTGCAGAAGCTGTGTTCTTCTTCCTTGAGTTCCTTCTTCTTCTTCCTCCTCTCAAGCACTTTCAAGAGTTGAAAGAAAGAGAAGAGATCAGCCATCAAAGGAGTCTTTGCAAGGGAGCTAGCACCCCGGGAAGACAAGAAAGCTTTGATCGGTTCTCTACTTCGTGTGGATACCCGTAGAGGCCGGACGTTTGAACGGCTTCAAACGAACCCTCTTCCAAAACCACGAATTCAGATTCGCGGTGATCATCTACCCGCGCAAGGTGAAGATTTGATCTTTCTATTAGTTCTAAAAGTTTTAATTCTTACCTAATTACGAAAGGTCTCGAAACAAGCGTTCATGCGATGAACGTCGAACCCGTGCATGCCGATTCCGCTGCCATCTGAAAATTTTTGAAATATCAGCGGCATGGGCGGGTTCCCAACAGTGGTATCAGAGCCAGGTTTCGTAGATTAAGGTAAGAATTAAATATCTAAAGGCATATTAGATCTGAAAATTAAATGATCATGCATGCTGAAAAATTCTGCATGCAGATTTTTCAGGGGTGCTGATTTTTACATGCTGATTTTTATGTGATAAAAAGATGATTCTAATTGCATTGTTAATGGGATTACAAAGTTTAGAATCATGATTAGCATGATCAGCGACCTATGTCATGATATAATCAGTTAAGTTTCAGATCTGAAAATTATAATTGTAGCATACGGTGATGATCATAGGATTCAACCCCTTTTGGTATCAAATGTAATGACCTGCGATGTGATCTGCGATGTCATGTAATTTTTCAGATGCTTGCATGCATCTTATTTGATGTTTTGAGAGGCCTGCGTGCCTCCTAAAAGGAGATGTAAATTATTTTTATTTTTATTTTACATCTGGTTGTATTTCTGTGATGTGATGTACATCAACGATCAAGTTGAAGCAAAGGCATGAGATGAAAGGTGATCTAAGCGGTTGATGGCGATGGGATCAAGAGTTGATCAAGGATCGAATCAAGGAAGCTTGGATCCAATTCAAGAGTTGAAGACCACTTGATCGATTGATGTGCATATGCTTGTAATACGACCTAATTAGAATCCATGATCATCACCTAGTTAAAGTTTAGCTTTAATTATTGCCGCGATTATAACTGCCTGCAATGCGCCGTTTGCATGTGATGTGAATGAGAGTCGGGTAGATAGGTCTACATGTGATGTAGCAAACCCAATTGAGACCTAAATCAAAACCTCCTCAATCAAGTCGAGAGTGAACCGACATGAGCAAGTCATATTAGATTAATTGATCTAATTGGTGTCTAGGAAAGCATGAAAGGTGGTTACTTAATTAGGACCTTACTCTCTGAGTAAGGGGAGCCTCCCACCTGCTTACCTGGCCAATTGTTCGATTACCTCTTATGAAAGGCTCAAGTTGCAAACACTAAGACCTGATTAACCAATATTAAGTCAATAGGTCTTCCACTGTAGTAGAGCTGCTACGGCCTTTCTGATGTTGACTTGTCTCGGCTGGATACAGTGGTCAAGTTGCATTGGGGGGCTGGACCTCTCTATAGACATGAGATGTTGTAGGGTAAAGGTGGGGTTGGGTACCAATAACTGTTAGGTGAGGACCCAATGACGACTTTATTCCTACGGTTATACAGTGGGTCTGACTTAACTAAGAAATGAGACCAATAACTGTTAGGTGAGGTCTTCATGGCTTAGAGACCAAGTTGCACTGCAACATGCTTGAGAAGCATTGTACAAGAGTTGTACACTCATCCATCTATATGTCACCAATAACTGTTAGGTGAGGTGGCATGTAAATTGGTGGGACCGCAGTACCCACTAGAAACCCTAGTCGTGTGGGATTACCGTTTTCCTACCAGGGGAGTGTGAGGAATTCGAGAAAATAGTGGGAGTCACATTTGTTCTAAAAGACCTTAGGACAGATTAGGATCAAGTACAAAAGTCTAACTAGAATCTTTACTCTCTGCAGATACAATGTCGGCTTCAAACCCTTTGACCCGTATTCTTGAGACCAACCGACTGACCGGAACCAATTACAAGGACTGGCTTAGAAATCTCAAAATAGTTTTGGACTGTGAGAAGATAGGCTATATACTTGATTCAGATATCCCCACATTACCAGCACGTCCCACTGATGTTCAGCGTGAGATGCATAAAAAGTGGTTGGACGATGACATTAGAGTAAAATGCTATATGATGGCATCTATGTCTAATGAACTCCAATGCCAGCATGAAAATATAAAGACTGCTAGGGACATACTGGCACACCTACAAGAGTTGTATGGTGAGCAGAGTCGCACAGCTCGTTTTGAAGTGTCCAAGAGGCTTTTCAAAGCGAAGATGCGCGAAGGGCAGTCTGTCCATGATCACGGTCTGACCATGATCAAGGACCTAGAGGAGCTTGAGAAGCTCGGTATGGACATGCACAAGGAATTGCAAGTGGATTTGATCCTACAGTCACTTCCTGATTCATTTGGTCAGTTTTATAGTAAACTACCACATGAATAAGATTGAATGCACTAAGACTGAACTAATCAACATGTTGGTAACTGCTGAGGGAGCCTTGAAAGGTTCAAGGGGCAATGTCCTCGCTGCTGAGTTGACTTCTGGTTCCAAGAGAAAGTCTACTTGGAAGAAAAGGAAGCCTACAAAGAAGCAGAAGAAAGACAAGAAGCCAAAGAAGGAAGTTCAAAAGAAAAAGGCTAACGACAAAGGAAAATGTTTCCACTGCAATGTCGAAGGCCACTGGAAGAGAAACTGTCCTTCATACCTCGAGAGCCTAAAGAACAAGAAAGGTGACACACCTTCAGAAGGTATAGACTTGCTCATTATTGAAACTAATCTAACGGTTTCTTCTACTTCTAGTTGGGTTATAGATTCTGGTTCTAGTGCTCATTTGTGCACTACCATGCAGGGTCTAAAGGAAAGTAGAAGGCTGGCGGAAGGTGCGGTAACCCTTCGGGTTGGCAACGGGGCAAAAGTTGCTGCTGTGGCTGTGGGCACCTACCATCTGCGACTACCGTCTGGATTTAGTTTAATACTTAGAGACTGCTATTATGTACCTGTTGCTAGCAGAAATTTGATTTCTGTTTCATGTCTAGCACAGGAAGGTCATGTTTTTACATTTGACAAAGACTGCTGTTCTATTTATTTGAGAAATAAAATAGTCGCACGTGGTTTTATGATTGACAGTCTCTACCATTTACATATGGATGTATCTGTGAATGTTACCGAGCAAGATGTGAGTGCCAAAGGATCCAAAAGATCCAGAGATGAGATAAACCAAAGATATTTGTGGCACCTCAGACTTGGCCATATTGGAGAAGATAGAATGAACAAAATGGATAAAGATGGGCTCTTAGGCTCATTGACTTCCGAGTCATATCCAGTTTGCGAGTCCTGTCTTCAAGGAAAGATGGCCAGACTACCCTTTGTAGGACATGGGGAGAGGACCACTGAAATACTTACCCTAGTACATACAGATGTATGTGGCCCATTCGATGTGCTAGCCAGGGGACGTTATTCTTACTTCATTACCTTTACCGATGATTATTCACGGTATGGGTATGTGTATCTTATGAGACACAAGTCTGAATCCTTTGAAAAGTTCAAAGAGTTCAAGAATGAAGTAGAAAAACAAACTGGAAAACCTCTTAAGGCTCTTCGATCAGATCGAGGAGGAGAATACCTTAGTGGGGAATTCCGGGACTATCTCAAAGAAAACGGCATAGTCTCACAATGGACACCTCCGGGAACACCTCAACTCAACGGGGTGTCAGAGAGGAGAAATCGGACCCTATTGGATATGGTCAGGTCCATGATGAGCTTCACTGATTTACCTATGTTCCTTTGGGGAGATGCCTTACTCACAGCGATTTATTTATTGAATAGAGTTCCCTCTAAATCCGTTCCTACCACACCGTATGAGATATGGCATGGTAAGAAACCAAGTCTGGGTCATCTCAAGATTTGGGGATGTCCGGCCCACGTCAAGCGACTACAGGCGGACAAGTTAGAGGCTAGGACCATAAGTGCTCGTTTTATAGGATATCCTAAAGAGTCATTAGGATACAATTTTTACGTCTCAGAGGATCACAATGTGTTTGTGAGCCGTCATGCCATCTTCTTGGAAAATCAGTTTATCCTTGATAGAGGCAGTGGGAGGAAAATTGAGCTTGAAGAGAAAGTCTCTGAAAAGCAACGAGTCATGGATCCTATAGAACCTATTCATAAGGAGCCAGTACACGATGTCCCTCAACCACCTCGTAGATCTAGTAGAGTCTCCCATCCTCCCGATAGATACTTAGGTATACTTGAAGAGGATACTGAGGAAATGTTCCTAGTGGGAGATAGGGATCACATACAGGATCCCAAAACATACAACGAGGCGATATCTGATATCGATTCCGAGAAATGGCTGGAAGCTATGAAGTCAGAGATAGACTCCATGCATTCCAACCAAGTCTGGACCTTAGTAGATCCACCAGAAGGTATTGTACCTATTGGATGCAAATGGATCTACAAAAGGAAGATAGGTTCGGATGGAAAGGTAGAGACCTATAAGGCAAGGCTTGTGGCGAAAGGGTATAGTCAGCGCGAAGGCATTGACTATCAGGAGACCTTTTCACCTGTAGCCATGCTAAAATCCATCCGAACATTGCTTGCCATTGCAGCATTTCATGATTATGAAATCTGGCAGATGGATGTGAAAACTGCTTTCCTGAATGGATATCTTGATGAAGATATCTATATGGAACAGCCTTTGGGTTTCACTTCCAGTGATGGAGATCACAAGGTCTGCAAGCTGCAAAGATCCATCTATGGACTAAAGCAAGCCTCTCGGAGTTGGAACACTCGTTTCGATGATGCAATCAAAACGTTTGATTTCATCAAAAACGAGGAGGAACCATGTGTTTATAAAAAGGTTAGTGGGAGTGCTGTCGTTTTTCTCGTACTGTACGTAGATGACATTCTCCTGATTGGGAATGATGTTCCCATGCTAACCTCGGTCAAGGTCTGGTTGTCAAAAGAATTCTCCATGAAAGACCTTGGGGAAGCATCCTATATTTTGGGAATAAAGGTCTATAGAGATAGATCTAAAAGGATGCTTGGCCTGTCACAGAAAATGTACATAGAGGAGGTGCTGAAGAGGTTCAGCATGGAAAACTCCAAGAGGGGTCTCTTACCCCTAAGGCATGGAATTCATCTCTCCAAGAAGATGTGCCCCAACACATCTGAGGAGATTCAACGCATGAGCAAGATTCCTTATGCATCGGCAATAGGAAGCCTCATGTATGCCATGCTATGTACACGACCTGATATAGCTCTTGCTGTGAGTGTCACAAGCAGATATCAGTCGAATCCAGGTGAAGAACACTGGACAGCTGTGAAGAATATTCTTAAGTACTTGAGAAGAACTAAAGATTTATTCTTGGTTTTTGGAGGATCATCAGAGTTAAAGGTAGAAGGGTACACAGATTCAGACTTCATGACTGATGTCGATGACAGGAAGTCAACATCTGGATACGTGTTCTTGTGCAATGGTGGTACGGTGAATTGGAAGAGTTCTAAACAACCGATCATTGCTGATTCGACTATGGAAGCCGAATACATCGCCGCCTCTGAAGCTGCTAAGGAAGGCTTCTGGTTCAAGAAATTCATTGCAGAGCTGGATGTGATGACATCAGATGCCATAACACTCTACTGCGATAACAATTGCGCCATAGCCCTTGCTAAGGAGCCAAGGTCTCATCAGAAGTCTAAGCATATAGAGCGGCGCTTTCACCTCATACGCGACTATGTGGAGAAGAACTATGTAGAGGTGCAGAGAGTAGACTCCGCGGATAACGTGGCAGACCCTTTCACTAAGCAGCTGAGTCAGCAAAAGACTAAAGCCCACCTTGAGAAGATGGGCCTAAGATATATGACCAATTGGCTTTAGTGCAAGTGGGAGATTGTTAGATGTATGCCCTAGAAGCCAATTTGGCTGACACATTGTTGATTCTAGGGACATAATTTTGTACTTGACTATTTATTATTGAATAAATAAAAGGCATCTTTTTCATTCATATTGTTTATGTGTCTATGAATCGTCCAAGAAATTAATAAGATGATGATACATATTCTCAAGAGTTGAGAATTTGAGCCATGTATCATTGGTGATTAATTTCTAAATGCTCCTGATCAAAGGATCATCACGAGGACGGTGATCGATCCGATCAGTGCACAGATCACTCTCCTTCTGGATGGACGAGACTTGAGTCCACAGTGTAGGGACACTGAAGTGATAGTGCAGGTGCTTGTTAGAGAACAAGGGTACTGAGCGTGACCAATACAAGAAGTCACTTGGATGTCTATCCACTCGTCAGTGACTTGCTTGATGTTGCAGTAGTGTGACTGGTCCTTTGACCTGCGGCGCTTCGGCTACTCACAGTGAGGTTATTGTAGTTTGACTGCACACATACATGGTCTCTAGCCATATGGGTCCATGCAGTGTAGATTGGCTGCAGTAAGTTCACTGTAGGAGTAGGGTATGCACCTATATGGAATCTATCGACCTTGATAGATAAGGAGAGATCCTATGTGATTTATAAGACTGAGTTCGTAAGACCTCGGCCGGGGCAGTATGCACAGTGGAGAAAGAGTTTTTTCACTATCGAACTCGAGTCGAATAAATCTTGACATATGACAGACGATGGGGTTTGACGAGTTGTCCATGACCTCCGTCCTGTAGGGATCCACGATAGTAGGACTGTATCACATGTTAACTGCACCTAGAGGTTCATCATTCCATTCTGCTGGATAGCCACTACATGCTGCTAGGTGTCACTGGTGGATGGTGGGACTCATAGGGATTATCTTGATGATCGATAAACCCTAATGAGTTGAGTTGGAATCGTTCCAACCCATTGAAAGGAGTTTTCAATGATATAGTGATAGAGATCACAATATATCTCACTACCAGTCAGAATAGAACCTATGGGGTCACACACACTAGAAGTATTGACTGATCCGATGGTTGAAATCGTGATTAGGAATCACAAGAAATCAATTTGATTGATAAGAAGTTGAAGAAGGAAAAAGGAATTAATTAATTGGACTTGAAACAAGAATCCTACTTCGGGTAGGATAACTAGAGTTCTAATTGGATTAGGACTGGGATTCCTACTTGGAATAGGATTCCTCAATCCTAATGAGATTAGGAGTTTTGAATTAAAAATTGGATTCCTACTTGGAGTAGGATTCCTAGAAATCCTAATTGGATTAGGACTTCGAATTCAAGTAGAGTCCTAATTGGATCAGGACTAAAATTAAACAAATCCTAATTGGATTAGGATTCCTTAAGTCCAAATTAATTATTAATCTAATGAATCAACATGACTCCTAATTGGATTAGGATTGAAGAGTTCAATTGAGTCATGGTTCATTCAAGTCCTAATTGGATTAGGACTAGTATAGATTGAACCCAATTTGGCCAATCCTAATTAGATTAGGATTAAACCATGAGAGAGGCACCTAATCCTCTTTGGAAGAGGATTAGGTTAACCAAGTAAGAGGGGCATCAGCCCCTCTCATCTTGGATGGTGCGGATTGAAGGAGAGAGAGGGGCCGGCGCACCCCCCCTTTCTTTCTTTGGAAAACCATCTAGGGCTCCTACTTTGGAGGAGCCCTTGATGGCTATAAGAAGCACCATGAGGCCGGCGCCCTAGGTATTGGAGCCATCCTCCTCTTGCTGCCGCCACCCTCCCCTCTCCTCTCTTAGTTCAGCCGCAAGCAAAGGAAGAGCAAGGTCCAAGCGTTGGCGCCTTCCTCTTCCTCCAATCCTTCTTCCAACGCAGGGAAAAGAAAGAAGGCTGCAGAAGCTGTGTTCTTCTTCCTTGAGTTCCTTCTTCTTCTTCCTCCTCTCAAGCACTTTCAAGAGTTGAAAGAAAGAGAAGAGATCAGCCATCAAAGGAGTCTTTGCAAGGGAGCTAGCACCCCGGGAAGACAAGAAAGCTTTGATCGGTTCTCTACTTCGTGTGGATACCCGTAGAGGCCGGACGTTTGAACGGCTTCAAACGAACCCTCTTCCAAAACCACGAATTCAGATTCGCGGTGATCATCTACCCGCGCAAGGTGAAGATTTGATCTTCCTATTAGTTCTAAAAGTTTTAATTCTTACCTAATTACGAAAGGTCTCGAAACAAGCGTTCATGCGATGAACGTCGAACCCGTGCATGCCGATTCCGCTGCCATCTGAAAATTTTTGAAATATCAGCGGCATGGGCGGGTTCCCAACAACTCCATCATCTCGGATAAATCCCTACTTCAAAACAGAGTCTGGATAAGCTCAAACTCAGCGTCCGGATTAGCTTCATCCCGTTGTGATTTTCTTCCGTTCGGATTTGCATTATTTGATCAGGAATCGAAGAAAAAATCTGGGACGATCAAAAAAGGAATTGCTGAAAAAGAAACGCTGCCTAAAAATAAAAAAAAATTGCTGGGAAAATTTCCTTTGGTAACCTCTAAACCTTTCTTATTTAAATTGATTCCCAGTTTGTTTGAAATTTCGTGGTGATTGTTTAATTTTAATTTTAGTAAAAGTGTGAATGCATGCTTGATACACATACACTAATTAATCCGCACATAGTAAAGGTAATCACCCCAACAAGATAAGAACTGGATTTCATTACTAGATTCTTGCCCAAATTAGGTGAGCCAATTTGCACATAGCTATCACTTTAATTAAAATCAATTAGACGTTGGCTCCTAGGGACATTCGAGCTCTATAGGATGAAGATCACCGAAAGTTGCACCAATTTCGTTCTGTGGCTCAGTTGATGTCTAGGCAAGCTTTGTCCCAAGGGAGACAGTTTATCTGTTCGAGGCAAGTGGTTTTTAAGTGGGACCTTTGCAATGCATCGTGACCCCCCCACTTACCTGGAAACTTACCTGGTCAACTCAGTTCATTAGATCGGATTGGAGGCTTAGGTGCCCTCTTCAAACCAGTTAGGAGCTGTCTAGTGATTTTAGGGCAAACATAAGGAATTGATGTGTTTTTCTTTTAATGCATGCTTGACTGCACTTGACTGATTAGAAGAGCTTTAGTGTATGTTAGGGTGTCGTTCCAGATCTCCTGAATTAGTACCTTTTGATTCTGAGATAGAGCGTTCTATTAGGGCCCTTCGAGCTGAAATCTGCACCTATAGAACCATAGAATCTGCTCCACCTGTCAAGATGGCTGAAGAACAATCCAAACTCTTGAGAAAGTACTTTACTCCCACCATTTACACTTCTCCATCTTGCATTCGATTACCTGAGGTAGCAGCTATGCAATATGAATAAAGTCTAGTGTGATCCAAATGCTCCCATCTTTTTATGGGCTCACCAACGAAGACCCATATAAACACCTAGATGAATTTCTTGAGATTTGCACCACTATCAAGATTCAGAACTTCACTGATGATGCTCTGAAACTTAGATTATTCCTCTTCTCCCTTAAAGACAGAGCCAAGCAATGGCTGAATTCTTTAGAGGCTAATTCAATTCGTTCCTGGGATCAAATGCAACAAGAATTCCTTAAAAAATACTTTCCCATAGGAAGAACGAACCAGTTTAGACGTGCCATCACAAGCTTCTCCCAAACTGAGGGAGAAGAATTTCATGAAACCTGGGAGAGATTTCGGGACCTAGTCCGTAAATGCCCGCATCATCAGATACCCAAGTGGCAATTAGTGCAATGCTTTTATGATGGATTGTCTGAACGAAACCGTCAAATGGTTGATGCTTCTTGTGGGGAAACTTTCATGCTTAAAAATAAGCATAAAGCATGGGAATTATTTGAAAATCTCAATGAAAACTCTCTCCACCATGCTTCCTGTTCTCGTCAAGCACCTCCGAGTTCTCAAAGAAAAGGGACCATTTGTGAAATAAGTCATTCTATGGACCTGTCTAGCAAGGTAGATGCATTGTCCCATAAGATTGACCAACTGATGATAGGAGGACATGTCGTTAGCTCTTCCTTAGCACAAGTGTGTGCTATTTGTTCTAGCCCTTCCCTGTTAGATGTATGCCCTAGAAGCCAATTTTGGCTGACACATTATTAATTCTAGGACATAATTTGTACTTGACTTTATTATTATTGAATAAATGAAAGGCATCTTTTTCATTCATATTGTTATTGTGTCTATGAATCGTCCAAGAAATTAATAAGATGATGATGCATATTCTCAAGAGTTGAGAATTTGAGCCATGTATCATTAGTGATTAATTTCTAAACGCTCCTGATCGATGGATCATCATGAGGACGGTGATCGATCCGATGAGATCAGTGCACACATTACTTTCCCTATGGATGGACGAGACTCGAGTCCACGATGTGGAGATACTGAAGTAATAGTGCGGGTGCTTGTAGAGAACAAGGGTACTGAGCGTGACCAAGACAAGAAGTCACTTGGATGTCTATCCACTCGTCAGTGACTTGCTTGATATTACAGTAGTGTGACTGGTCCTTTGACCTGCGATGCTTCGGCTACTCACAGTGAGGTTATTGTAGTTTGACTGCACATATACATGGTCTCTAGCCATATGGGTCCATGCAGTGTAGATTGGCTGCAGTAGGTTCACTGTAGGAGTAGGTGAAAGTTATTCCTAGGTTCTTCGGTGTTTAGCATGCTGAATTTTTTTTTTTTTTTGAAAACCATGGCTGAACCTGATCGGGTTGCCTACGTACCCCTTCACAAGGGGAATCAAGCCGCAAGTAGTTCTTTTAAAATTTCAAAAATACAGCAAAAAAATGAATCAAACAATTTAATTCATGCATGCTTACAAGATCAAATCTAGAAATCAGCACATTAAGAACACATAGGATTATGCCGGAATCGTTTAAACAATTATGCTAAAACTTTTATGCATGATTAACTATCAGATCTGAAACTTAAGAACTCTATTCCAATTAATCTCCGAATATCCATCGAATGGATTCTGGAGATATCTCCGTGAGGAGCCCCAAAAGAGGGTAAAACCTCGGAGAATCGGACCTAGACCTTGACACCATAATAAATGATTAATGCTAGATTAATACCTTTTATGATGGATGAAAGTTGTGAATCTGATTCTTGACTTCGCAGCCACGCACACGAATGGCCTCTACGAGAAGTACACGCGAAGTCCTGAAGGATCTTCTTCCGCAACAGTGCTAGCAGTTGCAGAACACTTGAAAGCTGAAATCTGCCCGTCGGGATTCAATCAACTCTTGATCAATCGTCTTGAAGCAGATGGAGATGAGGTTTGTAAGAAAAGTAGAGGACTCAGATCTAATCTTGAATCTTCTAGATATTCACCCTGAAAACTCTATCTAAAATGGAGAAGAAGAGGAAGAGGAGGCGGGTGAGGAAGAAGGCTGCAATGGATGTGTTTTTGGTGCCCATGTTTGACCCCTTTTAATGGCCTCCGAATTTTCATTCAAAATTCGAAATTTATTTTCAGAAAACCTCTTTTAGTTAGCACATGCAAAGGAATAAGAACAACCCAAATCAGATCTCAACCAAATCTGATTTAAATTCAAATTTTAAACACATGTGCAAGAGGGAAGGAATTTGAAATCCATGCGGTAAGGTAAAACACTTCATAATTTCGAAATCACCTCTTGAAATTCGAATTTAATCCATTCAAAAACTCATACGCCACCTTGGCTGATGGTTTGAGTGATTAAAATCATTTAACACATTGCTTAATGTTTGAATTTAAATTCAAATAACAAACAATGTCGCCATGTGTCAAGCAATGGGTCCATGTGCCATGCAATAATTTTGGTTTATTTAAAATTCTTGAAATCCAATTCCATGTCACCAATAATTGCCACATCATCTGAGCCTAATCCCATTGGGTTGCACCTAATCAAATTTGGTCAAACCCGAATTAAAACAAAGCAATTTGGTTGAACCCAATCTAATCAGGTCAGACCCTGATTGAGCTCAAATTGAATCCAATTCAATTTTGGCTCATGCAAACTCAATCAAATTGAATTAATTACTTTGTGTTGGACCTAATCCAATTAGGTCAATCCCCAATTAAGAACAAATTAATTTAAAATTAATTTGATCAGCTAAGTCCTTTTTGGTTCTAACCTAATCCAATCATGTCAAAATCCTGATTGAGCCCAAACTTGAATCCAATTCAATTTGGCTCATCCTTAGCACAATTACTCAATCAAATTGAGTTTATTAGTAATTTAATTACAAATTAATCCTTCAATAATTACTTTAATTATTTTATAAGATAATTTGCCAATCAAATTGACCAAATTATTCCTGAATGATTCTTAATCATTCATCAGCTTTCTTGATCAATCAGAAATCTTCTATGCGTGTGACCTCATAGGTTCGAACCTAAGCCGGTAATATAGAAACAATTTCCTACACTAATTGATGTGACCATCTAGCAATGGTACCCAACGTCCGGATAGGCCGAATATATGCGAAGCAAATATTCTGGAACCCTGAACTATGGTTACTGTATAATTCAATCCCTTTGACTCCTAATGTCAGGATGACTTAGAGCTCACTGTCAACCCTATAATTAGTACATCCATTATGTGATTAACTTTAGATATTCCGTGACTCCTCACTGGGATTACCCTGGTCAAGGTTTTGCTAAATTAATCACAAGACATTATCTCCTATTTTCAGGAGGGGTCAATTCCATCTTGACTCATAACTGACTACGCAAGTACTTGACTGCACCCAGTGACCTTCCGTCACTGAATTAGAAATTCATGTAGTCCGGTACCAAAGTACAGTGAGTTGCTTACTAGTCACAGGTTGCGGTCTCAGGTCAGAGGGCTAAACTTATACCCATATCCACTCGGAACATCTCTCGACAGTAGAGCGTTCCGAAATTGGTCACGTTCAGTGAAATGTACTCCTACACTTCACCTGTGTGGCATACCAGTGTCTCCACACTCCTTGGTTAAGAGGACAACCAACGTATATGTCACACAACGACCTAATCTCGATAATACTGTCGTCCTAGTAACAACATATCATTTGGTCGCGAACAAGTTTAAGGACTCAAAGATAAATTCTCCTTTATCATAACATAAGTCCTAAGGACTTCATCATATAAGAGTTCATTTGAAGATGAAATGATGAATAATGCCAAATAACACTTTATTAATTTATCAATTCATTTACAAAATTCAATCATCAATATGCTGACGATTGACATTTAGGATACAAATCCCAACAACTCCCACTTAGCCTAATGCCAATCGGCACAGTATCTAATACCCATCTTCGACTTATGTTCGTCGAACTCTTTGAGGAGCGACCCTTGGATGAACCTCCCACTAAGTTCACCGTCTTCTTAAGAAATTGGTGATCATTCTCAAACGTCTGTAGTAACCCCAACAATTAGTGATAATTCACTATAGGTTTCGTCATACGAAAATGAGTGAGAAAAGGACGGTATGATCCAGGAAGTGAGTTTAGTATGGCATCCTTCCCTAATTGATCATGAAGGAAAAAGCCAAGAGAGCTTAGACGCTCGATCAACTCAATCATGTACAGTACATGATCAGTTACCGAGGTCCCATCTTTCATTCGGGCGCTGAAGATGGCACAACTAGTTTTGTGCCTCTCAACGTCGTCAGGAACGCCGAATGATTCATTCAACACTTGAATGATATCTTCCGGCTGCGTATTCTCAAAACGCCTACTAAACTCATCACTCATTGCTGCCAACATGATGCATCGAACAGTGATCCGGTCACTGAGCCACTTCTAATAAGTATCTCTGGCCGATCTTGATGCATTAGCAGCGGGCTGCTCAGGTGCTTGATCCGTTATCACATAAAGGATCCTCTCATGCTCTAGCACTATTTTCAGTTTCCTATGCCAATTATTCAAATTTGGACCAGTCAACTTGTCATTGTCCAACAATGAGTGAAGTGACAAATTAGTGGCCATTTCTGCATAAAAAGAAAATTTGGCTATTAGTATATGAATTGACTAAACTCAATAGACTTGGACTTTAGTCTAAAGGTATTTCCACTATTTTATACAAATTGGTAGCCTCTGCCTCTAATTCGAAAAATTACTCCTAATTCTTTAGTGGGCACTAGAACCCAATAGATCACATATAGGCCCGAGTGTGGCTCGGCCAACCCATATGCACCTATTGGTAGGTTCTTAACCAATTGCTTCACCAAGCAACTTCTAGTGATGATTTTGTCCTAGGTTTTCCGGCAGGTGTGTGGCGCCTCCACCGAATATCCTAGTCAGGTCCAACCATTAAATGATAGGGTTAAGTCTAATCAACTAATAGACGACCAAGCCCGTGTGTGGCTCGGCTCACCTGATCGCCTATTGAAGGTACACTTAACTCATCATATATTGAATGACAATTCCAATGCTTGATAAGTACCAGGCGTGTGGCATCTCCAATAATTATCAAAATATTGGACCCATTATCACCCAACTTAATGAGAGGCTATGACCTAGTTATCCCCATAACCATTTCATTTTAAAGACCTAATAATTTTAGAGGATTTGATAATTAGGATAGATGAGAAGATCCGGTTAGTCTAATTTCTCCCACTCACTTCACCAAATCAGATTAGACTCAAACCGGTTAAGGAGACACCTAAATCAGTCATACTGATTTTTCTTAAGGCATGGGCTAACTCGAATCATTAAGTGATCCAATCAAAATGTGATTGACCATGTCGGCCAGGTAAGTGAGATCGGTGGAAGGGATATGCCATTAACTCGACAAAGACGAATCAGTACGAGTAGCTCCCAATTAAAAACCATCGGTCAAAACTGCCAAACTTACCTTAGACACCGACTGGTTAATTAATTTCGATTTGATTACTCAAATGACTCGGGCTACACCTCTGAGCCTAAATCAAGTTCCATCTTGGTCTAATCAAAGACATGGAATTGATCAATCTACAACTATTGTATTTAACCTAGAGTTTCCTTGACTTAATCTAGTTACTACTTAATTAGATTTGATCAATTAACTCTAATTAGACCATGTTTGATTCTAACCTTAGGTCTAACCCAATCCTAAGAACTTGATTCAAGCAAACCTATATGCCCAAAGAATTATGCAATGTCAATTAATTGAGTTACAATTCTATTTCATAACACTTAATTCTCAATTAAGTTTAGACTTATGAAAGTTTTGATCATTGCATATTTCTTTTTAATTACATATTAATTACAATCTTTCAGTTCTTAAAACATATTTTCAGATCTGAGTTTTTGTAATTAATCACATGTAATCAGATTTAATTCATATTTAAGTCAATATGTTT
Source organism: Phoenix dactylifera (assembly GCF_009389715.1). Taxonomy (NCBI): domain Eukaryota; kingdom Viridiplantae; phylum Streptophyta; class Magnoliopsida; order Arecales; family Arecaceae; genus Phoenix; species Phoenix dactylifera. The sequence continues at coordinate 10,663 of NW_024068533.1, read as the reverse complement.
TATGTTCATGCATCACATATACATAACAACATGAATTAATACAAACAACATACATCTTATGTATTTGTTTTTTCACTTTTATTTTCAGATCTGATTTGTTCATTAAAATCAGAGATCATATGAATCATAAACTTTATTTAGATCTAATCTAAACAATATTATGATTTCAGATTTATTCATGTTACTAATTCTAACACAAACATGCATCATATGCATCCAAAATTTCAGATCTATTTAATCATGCATAATCAGCAATTAAATCAATCATAAAAAGCACTTTAGATCTAATCTAAACATGTTAATGATTTCAGATTTAATTGCAAGAATTAAAACATAAAAGTTTAAACATAAACCTGGCTCTGATACCAATGAAAGTTATTCCTAGGTTCTTCGGTGTTTAGCATGCTGAATTTTTTTTTTTTTTTGAAAACCATGGCTGAACCTAATCGGGTTGCCTACGTACCCCTTCACAAGGGGAATCAAGCCACCCGTAGTTCTTTTAAAATTTCAAAAATACAGCGGAAAAATGAATCAAACAATTTAATTCATGCATGCTTACAAGATCAAATCTAGGAATCAGCACATTAAGAACACATAGGATTATGCCAGAATCATTTAAACAATTATGCTAAAACTTTTATGCATGATTAACTATCAGATCTGCAACTTAAGAACTCTATTCTAATTAATCTCCGAATATCCATCGAATGGATTCTGGAGATATCTCCGTAAGGAGCCCCAAAAGAGGGTAAAACCTCGGAGAATCGGACCTAGACCTTGACACCATAATAAATGATTAATGCTAGATTAATACCTTTTATGATGGATGAAAGTTGTGAATCTGATTCTTGACTTCGTAGCCACGCACACGAATGGCCTCTACGAGAAGTACACGCGAAGTCCTGAAGGATCTTCTTCCGCAACAGTGCTAGCAGTTCCAGAACACTTGAAAGCTGAAATCTGCCCGTCGGGATTCAATCAATCTTGATCAATCGTCTTGAAGCAGATGGAGATGAGGTTTGTAAGAAAAGTAGAGGACTCAGATCTGATCTTGAATCTTCTAGATATTCACCCTGAAAACCCTATCTAAAATGGAGAAGAAAAGGAAGAGGAGGCGGGTGAGGAAGAAGGCTGCAATGGATGTGCTGTTGGTGCCCATGTTTGACCCCTTTTAATGGCCTCCGAATTTTCATTCAAAATTCGAAATTTATTTTCAGAAAACCTCTTTTAGTTGGCACATGCAAAGGAATAGGAACAACCCAAATCAGATCTCAACCAAATCTGATTTAAATTCAAATTTTAAACACATGTGCAAGAGGGAAGGAATTTGAAATCCATGCGGCAAGGTAAAACACTTCATAATTTCGAAATCATCTCTTGAAATTCAAATTTAATCCATTCAAAAACTCATACACCACCTTGGCTGATGGTTTGAGTGATTAAAATCATTTAACACATTGCTTAATATTTGAATTTAAATTCAAATAACAAACAATGTCGCCATGTGTCAAGCAATGGGTCCATGTGCCATGCAATAATTTTGGTTTATTTAAAATTCATGAAATCCAATTCCATGTCTCCAATAATTGCCATATCATCTGAGCCTAATCCTCTTGGGTTGCACCTAATCAAATTTGGTCAAATCCGAATTAAAAAAAAGCAATTTGGTTGAACCCAATCTAATCAGGTCAGACCCGATTGAGCTCAAATTGAATCCAATTCAATTTTGGCTCATGCAAACTCAATCAAATTGAATTAATTACTTTGTGTTGGACCTAATCCAATTAGGTCAATCCCCAATTAAGAACAAATTAATTTAAAATTAATTTGATCAGCTTAAGTCGTTTTTGGTTCTAACCTAATCCAATCAGGTCAAAATCCTGATTGAGCCCAAACTTGAATCCAATTCAATTTGGCTCATCCTTAGCACAATTACTCAATCAAATTGAGTTTATTAGTAATTTAATTACTAATTAATCCTTCAATAATTACTTTAATTATTTTATAAGATAATTTGCCAATCAAATTGATCAAATTATTCCTGAATGATTCTTAATCATTCATCAGCTTTCTTGATCAATCAGGAATCTTCTATGCGTGTGACCTCATAGGTTCGAACCTAAGCCGGTAGTATAGGAACAATTTCCTACACTAATTGATGTGACCATCTAGCAATGGTACCCAATGTTCGGATAGGCCGAATATATGCGAAGCAAATATTCTAGAACCCTGAATTATGGTTACTGTATAATTCAATCTGTTACGGGGGAGCTTAGCCACCATGCCCCACGTGACCGGCACGCGCGCCCAGGAAGACTACGGCTGCGATCCGACCCCGAGTCGGCAAACTCCTGACAACAACAGACTGTTCCCCTGAGGCACGCCGCGGCCCCCTGCTCCACTACTCCCTGCAACGGCCGTATCCGGTGCTGTCCCACGATCCCCTGTAACAGCCGTGCAAAGCGGAGCTCCACTACGCCCTGCCATAGCCGTACCCAGCGCCGCCCCACGACGCCCTGTAACGACCATGTCAGTGGCAACCCCATCGCGCCACACGATGACCAATCCCCGGAAAAACCCTCCAGCCTGATATATATGCGGCTGGGGGGGGGGAAGGGGGAGGGTAAGCAAGATTTTCCAGAGTATCATCTTACCTGCTATCTCTCCTTCTCCTTCGATCTCCCCTAACTTGATCGTCGGAGGGCCCCCACCACCCCGGTGGTGGTGCGAGGCTTGCTTGCAGGTTTCCCGGCGGAAGGTGGAGCGCAACCAAAGCAATTCCAAGGGAACCCCGTTCACACCGCTGTGCCAATCGTTCTCGGTTTGAACCCCCAGCAACAGTTGGCGCTAGAGGAAGGGACCGGATCTCAGAGCGATCGTAATGGCACGGCGAGGTGGTCGTGGAGCTTCCCATGCTTCCGGTCGCGGGGCCTCTCGCGCCTCTGGCCGGAGGGCCGCTGCATCTCCAACACACTCTCAGCAACACTCCACCTCCCCACCGCCCGTTCAGACGGTCGAAGCCGCCCAGTTCGACCAGCTAACCCAGCAGGTTCGCACCCTTGCGGAGGCGGTGCAGAATCTGCAGGATGCGATGTCCCGGGCGCCGCAGCGGGTTCAGGAGCCGCCGCTGCCTGAGCGTTCGCCTGTCCTCCTCAACCCGCGCTCCTTCCTCTCCCATGGGGAAGAGCGCCGGCGCGAGGAGGATTCTCGAGCACGCTCCATTCTGCCGGGACCTTCCCGCCGGAGCTGCGCGGGGTCCGAGAGGCGGGCCCGGGCGCGTTCCCAGACCCCCCAGTCCTCGAGGAACCCGCGCTCCAGTCGGTCCCCCTCTCGCCGCCCCTTGTCTCCCACCCACCGGTCGCGCTCCCTGGACCGGCGGGTGGACGATCTCCACCGACAACTCCAGGTCCTGAAGGGCCAGTCCAAAGATCCCTTCGCCGACTTAGAGATCTCCTCCTAGCCGGCGCTTGCCTCGAGGATCCTGCGGACCCCGAATCCGCCGGGGTTCAAAATGCCGGCGATCGAGCCCTATGACGGGGCGGCGGACCCGCGGGATCACGTCGAGAGTTTCAGGACCCTTATGCTCCTCCACGGAGCATCAGATCCCCTTCTCTGCAAGGCTTTCCCGGCAACCCTCCGTGGCCCGGCGAGGGCATGGTTCGCCGGGCTGGAGGCTGACTCAATCCGGTCCTTCGACCAGTTCACTCGCCTCTTCGTCACTCATTTCGCCGTCAGTAGCCGGCGGCGACTGGTCTCCGACTCCCTCTTTGATGTCCGACAAAACGAGGGAGAAAGCCTGCGGGATTATCTTACCCGCTTCAACAGGGCTACGCTGGAGGTCCGGAGCCTGAGTCAGGAGGTAGCTCTTTCAGCCCTGAAGCGTGGCTTCCGGAAGGGCAGACTCACCTTCTCCCTGGACAAACGCCTGCCGCGGAGCTTTCCAGAGCTGTTGTCCCGGACGAACCAGTATGCGGACGCCGAGGAGGCGGCCGCCCACCGGAGCAAGGAGGCCGCCGAGGTCCCTCCAAAGCTTGGGAAGAAAAGGCGGAAAGAGGCACGCCAGAGGAGGAGCCCGATGCCCCAGCGTCGGCGCAGAAGCCCGTCGCCGGCGAAGAACCACGGCGCCCCACGCCCTCATTCTCCGCCCCGACGTTTCAACCGGTACACCCCTCTCCTGACTCCCCGGGCCCAGATCCTTATGGAGATCAAGGGGCGGGAGGACCTCCCGGCCCCTAGACAGATGCGAAAGATCCCAGGAAAGAGGCCCTCCCGGGCGTACTGTGAGTACCACCGAGACCACGGCCACGACACAGAAGACTGCTTCCAGCTTCGGGACGAGATCGAGGCTCTCATCCGCCGGGGGCGTCTCGGTCGATATGTGAGCGACCGACGTCCCCCCGCAGACCAGCGTCCGGCCGATCCGGCTCCTCCGGAGCCTCGGGAGCAGAATCGACCCGTCGCGGGTGTGATCCACACTATCACTGGGGGCTGCCCCCGGCCCGTGAGGAACGCAGGGGGCTCGACGGAGGCGTCAGGTGCGGCCGTCGCAAAGAGGCAGAGGGTCGGCAATGTAATCACCTTTTGTGATGAGGACGTAAAGGGGGTTCAGACCCCCCACGATGACGCCATGGTGATCTCCCTCACTATGGCAAACTATGATGTAAGGCGTGTTCTTGTGGATAGTGGAAGCTCAGCTGATATCTTGTTTTACGAGGCCTTCCAAAAGCTGGGCTTGCCCAGACAATTGTTGCACAAAATATCCACCCCCCTCATAGGATTCACCGGTGACGCTGTCCCGGTGGAAGGTGTCGTTGAGCTGCCTGTGACTGCGGGCGTCGCACCCGCAGAAGCCACGGTGCGGCTCGGGTTCTTGGTCGTCCGTGTTCCCTCGGCCTACAACGCTATCCTCGGACGACCCGGGCTGAACGCCCTTCGCGCGGTGGTCTCCACGTACCACTTGCTCATGCGGTTCCCCACGACGGCCAGGATCGGGGAGGTCCGAGGTGACCAACCGACCGCACGGCAATGTTTCCTAGCGACCCTCAAAGGGAAGAAGCCCGCAGAAGCCCTAAGCGTCGAGTCCCTTGATGCCAGAGACGAGGTGGCCTTGCGGCAGGGGGAGCCGGCCGAGGGAGTGATCGAAGTTCCCCTCGAGGAAGGCCGCCGGGACCGGGCGGTCCGGGTCGGCGCCAATCTCGACCCGGGAGCTCGGGCCCGGTTGGTGGAATTCCTCCGAGCCAATGCCGATGTATTTGCCTGGTCGGCGGCCGATGTACCTGGGATCGACCCGGAGGTCATTTCTCACGCCCTCAACGTCGACCCGACCCACCGGCCAGTGAAGCAGAAGAAGAGACACTGTGCCCCGGATCGGATCCGGGTGATCGACCAGGAGGTAGACAAACTCTTGGAGGCAGGATTCATAAGGGAAGTGAGTTACCCCGAGTGGCTGGCAAATGTCGTACTTGTCCGGAAGGCAAGCGACAAGTGGAGGATGTGCGTCGACTGTACCGACCTGAACAAGGCGTGCCCCAAGAATAGCTTTCCGCTTCCGCGGATGGACCAACTGGTCGACGCGACTTCCGGACATCAGCTGCTATCTTTCATGGACGCCTTCTCCGGTTACAACCAGATAAAGATGGCCCCACAGGACGAGGAGAAAACTGCCTTTATAACAGACCGGGGGCTGTACTGCTACAAGGTAATGCCCTTCGGTTTGAAGAATGCTGGCGCCACTTACCAGCGCCTCGTCAACAAAATCTTCAAAGAGCAAATCGGCCGGAATATGGAGGTGTACGTGGACGATATGCTGGTGAAGAGCCGCCAGGCAGACCAGCACATCGTGGATCTGGAGGAGACTTTCACCACCTTGCGGAAGTTTCGCATGAAGCTGAACCCAGCGAAGTGCGCCTTTGGCGCTTCGGCCGGGAGGTTCCTCGGTTTCATTGTCAACCAGCGGGGTATCGAAGCCAACCCGGGCAAAATCAAGGCCATCCAAGGTATGTCCCCTCCGACCAAAGTGAAGGAGGTTCAGGAGCTCGCTGGAAGGGTCGCCGCGCTCGGACGATTTGTGGCAAAATCGGCCGAACGCTGCCAACCATTCTTCAAGGTGTTAAAACGCCCGAAAGACTTCCTCTGAACGGCCGAATGTCAAGCAGCATTCGACCAGCTCAAGGAATACCTGGCGTCTCCTCCCCTGCTGTCCAAGCCGCAAGAAGGGGAGATGCTCTACCTCTATCTGGCGGTCTCCCCAACCGCGGTCAGTGCGGTGCTGGTTCGGGAAGAGGCAAAGCTCCAGAAGCCCGTGTACTACATCAGCCGGGTCCTACGGGATGCCGAGGCGCGGTATACGAAGGCTGAAAAGATCGCCTTCGCGCTGCTGACCGCGACCAGGAGGCTCCGCCCCTATTTCCAGGCCCATTCTGTCACCCTCTTAACTGATCAACCACTACGACAGATCCTCAGCAACCCCGAGAATGCGGGACGGCTGGTGAAGTGGGCAATAGAACTCGGTGAGTTCGACATCCGCTACCAGCCTCGGCCCGCCATCAAGGCCCAGGTGCTTGCGGACTTCCTCGCTGAGTGCACGGTGCAGGTGGCGGAACCTAGACCGCCGGAAACGCCCAGCCTCGACCTCCCGACCTGGACGCTTCACATCGATGGGTCGTCGAACCCCGAGGGTGGAGGGGCCGGGCTGGTCCTTACCAGTCCTGATGGAGTGATAGCCGAGTATGCTTTGAGGTTTGGGTTTCCAGTGACCAACAACGAGGCGGAGTACGAGGCCCTAGTCGCGGGACTCAAACTCGCCGGGGAGCTCGGCATCCGGCGTTTGAAGGTCTTCACCGACTCCCAGCTGGTGGTCGGGCAGGTCCGTGGGGAGTTCGAGGCCCGGAGCCCGACCATGCAGAACTACGTCCGGAAGGTGCAAGCACTCATTCCCGACCTCGGCAGCGTCGACCTCCAGCAGGTCCCCAGAAGCGAAAATGCCAGGGCCGACAGGTTGACCCGCTTGGTGGGCGCAGAGGCGCGCAACCTGTCAAGGGCAATCTACCTGGAGACCCTGGATGCCCCGAGCATCGGCGAGGCGGGGGCGGTGATGGCAATTGACCCGGAGCCGTCTTGGATGGACCCGCTCGTCGCCTACCTCGCCGAAGGGATCCTCCCTGAAGACGAAGATCAAGCTCGGCGACTTGTCAGGAAGTCCGCCCACTACGTACTCTATGAAGGGAGGCTGTATCGGACCTCGTTTACCGCCCCCCTCTTAAGGTGCCTCCGCCCCTCGGAGGCGGCCTACGTCCTCGGCGAAGTCCACGAGGGCGTCTGCGGATCGCACTCGGGGGCTAGGTCCTTGGCGCACAAGATCATGAGGCAAGGCTATTATTGGCCTACCTTGTTGGAGGACTCAAAGGATCACGTACGGAAATGCGACGCCTGCCAGCGCCACGCCAACGTCCAGAGAGTCCCTTCTGTCCCCTTGGCACCAATCACCGCACCCTGGCCCTTCGCACAGTGGGGAATGGATATCCTCGGACCATTCCCCGTCGCTTCCGCCCAGCGGAAATTCTTGATTGTTGCAATCGACTACTTCACCAAGTGGGTGGAGGCAGAGCCGCTGGCCACTATCACGGAGGCGCAAGTCCGGAAGTTCGTGAAGAAAAACATCATTGTCCGATTTGGGGTACCCCGGGTCCTCATCTCGGATAATGGTCGACAGTTCGACAACAAGCATTTCCGTGACTTCTGCGAGGAGTTCGGGATCGAGCATCGGTTCACATCTGTGTCGCATCCCCAAACCAACGGCGAGGCCGAGGTGACAAATCGGACAATCCTCCAAGGAATTAAGGCACGAATCGGTCGGACGAGGCAAGCTTGGGTCGAAGAACTCGAGAACGTCCTTTGGGCGTATCGGACCGCGCATCGGACCCCTACCGGGGAGACGCCTTTTAGCCTAACCTATGGCACGGAAGCGGTTGTCCCCGTGGAGCTCGGACTCCCCTCGCCCCGGGTGGCCGCGCACCGACCCGAGGCCAATTCGGAGCAACTCCGAGGGAACCTGGACCTCTTGGAAGCAGCGAGGGAAATGGCGCAGGTTCGGATGGCGATGTATCAGCGGAGGGTGGCCCGATATTATAACTGCAAGGTCCGACCAAAACTTTTCAGAATCGGAGATCTAGTGCTAAGGCGAGCCAAAGCATCTCAACCCGCGGAAGGTGGGAAGCTGGCGCCAAATTGGGAAGACCCGTATAGGGTTCGCTGGGTAAACCGACCTGGCTCCTACCAGTTGGAGGCCCTAGATGGTCGAAAAATTCCAAGGAGCTGGAATTCCGCTAACCTGCGGGTATATTACCAGTAGAAAGACAAAGCCAGAAAGACAGTTCAAAAAAAAAATATATAGTTCTTTTCATTTCAATAATTCCTGGTTACAATGGCGTGTTCGTGTGATTACAAAGAATTCCCAGAGGGGGATTGGGGAGTAAAGAAAGTAAGGAAGAGGTGGGGACTCCGTGGAGCTGAAGATCCGGGATCCCGAACCCTCCATCCGAAGCAGCTGCAATCCCACCGGACGTGGGTGCTTCCCCCCGGAGGCGCCATCGACGCCTCACGCAAAAGACGAAAAGCCGGCGCGGACGAAGAAGAAGTTCACACTGCTCCTAGAGGAACGCCACCTCCAAGGGATATTCCGGTCCTCCCCAGGAGAAGGGGAGGAAAGGAATACAAGGGAGAAGAGCGCGAGGAGGCGTGATCCCGGATGAAACGCCTAGAGCGGAGTTCCACCGGGGAGAATCTTTCCGTTGATCCCAGATGAAACGGCTAGTTGGTGGAAGTCGCGAGGGGCGCGCCTCCCGTTCCTCCGGCAGGGATTTCCCAGCCACGCGCCGGAGAGGAGGTCCACGATCCATGGCAACCTGAACAGCTCCGGCTTGGCAGGCTCCACCGCACCTGCGCTTATATTTATAGCCAAACGGTGGCCCCCCGGTCGTTCCCATGCGGGTGGCTCCAATAAATGCGGGCACATCGAATCCGGAGCCGTTCCGGCTCTCGAGGCTTATCCCCCCACGATCTCCTAAGCGTCGTTCTCCTTAATTGCATTCTTCGTGCAGGACACTCCGGGCGGCGTGTATCCCGCGGCCCACGTATCTCCGCATGCGCCCAGGCCGCATCCGTCTCGAAGAACGCGCGTATCGCGGCCGCTTAACTGGCACTCCTCGCAAGCAGCAACTGGCCGGTCCGATTTTCCAGGTAACGCCTCAATTAGCATTTAATGGCCTTCTGGTGTTCCCCAAGCGATGCTTCGAGAGGAGGAGAAACACGATCGCAGCTGGCCACGGAGAAACCCCGTCGAGTGGCAAGTGATAGGCGCGCGACCAACGAGCGGAATTCTCCGAGGCTCGGCCCTCGGATGCCAGGCTAACCCGATGATCATCCCGGGAGCAGACTAGCCTGAAGCCCCGACCGGTCGCCTCGGCTTGCGCCAGCCTTGGCCGACCAACGAGCGGAATTCTCCGAGGCTCGGCCCTCGGATGCCAGGCTAACCCGATGATCATCCCGGGAGCAGACTAGCCTGAAGCCCCGACCGGTCGCCTCGGCTTGCTCCAGCCTTGGCCGACCAACGAGCGGAATTCCCCGAGGCTCGGCCCTCGGATGCCAGGCTAACCCGATGATCATCCCGGGAGCAGACTAGCCTGAAGCCCCGACCGGTCGCCTCGGCTTGCGCCAGCCTTGGCCGACCAACGAGCGGAATTCCCCGAGGCTCGGCCCTCGGATGCCAGGCTAACCCGATGATCATCCCGGGAGCAGACTAGCCTGAAGCCCCGACCGGTCGCCTCGGCTTGCGCCAGCCTTGGCCGACCAACGAGCGGAATTTCCCGAGGCTCGGCCCTCGGATGCCAAGCTAACCCGATGACCATCCCGGGAGCAGACTAGCCTGAAGCCCCGACCGGTCACCTCGGCTTGCGCCAGCCTTGGCCGACCAACGAGCGGAATTCCCCGAGGCTCGGCCCTCGGATGCCAGGCTAACCCGATGATCATCCCGGGAGCAGACTAGCCTGAAGCCCCGACCGGTCGCCTCGGCTTGCGCCAGCCTTGGCCGACCAACGAGCGGAATTCCCCGAGGCTCGGCCCTCGGATGCCAGGCTAACCCGATGACCACCCCGGGAGCAGACTAGCCTGAAGCCCCGACCGGTCGCCTCGGCTTGCGCCAGCCTTGGCCGACCAACGAGCGGAATTCCCCGAGGCTCGGCCCTCGGATGCCAGGCTAACCCGATGATCATCCCGGGAGCAGGGACTAGCCTGAAGCCCCGACCGATCGCCTCGGCTTGCGCCAGCCTTGGGCCGGACCAGCGGAAGAATTTCCTGAGGGCCTAACCCTCGGATGCCTGGCCTAGCGCCGGAAGAATTTTCTGAGGCCTAACCCTCGGATGCCTGGCCTAGCGCCGGAAGAATTTCCTGAGGCCTAACCCTCGGATGCCTGGCCTAGCGCCGGAAGAATTTCCTGAGGCCCAACCCTCGGATGCCTGGCCTAGCGCCGGAAGAATTTCCTGAGGCCTAACCCTCGGATGCCTGCCTAGCGCCGGAAGAATTTCCTGGGGGCCTAACCCTCGGATGCCTGGCCTAGCGCCGGAAGAATTTCCTGAGGCCTAACCCTCGGATGCCTGGCCTAGCGCCG